>NC_048582.1:547500-687500 GCF_013265735.2 Oncorhynchus mykiss | reverse complement strand
GTAAAGCATCCTGAGACCATTCATGTGTGGGGTTGCTTCTCAGCCAAGGGAGTGGCTCACTCACAATTTTGTCTAAGAACACAGCCATAAATAAAGAATGGTACCAACACATCCTCCGAGAGCAACTTCTCCCAACCATCCAGGAACAGTTTGGGGACGAACAATGCCTTTTCCAGTGTGATGTAGCACCTTACTATAAGGCAAAAGTGATAACTAAGCGGCTCGGGGAACAAAACATTGATATTTTGGGTCCATGGCCAGGAAACTCCCCAGACCTTAACCCCCATTGAGAACTTGTGGTGAATGGATGAGTGGTTTGGTAAAGGGAGGTGAGAGAGACGGGTAGAGATGGGTGGTCTGGTGTGGGTGGTTTGGTAAAGGGAGGGAGGTGAGAGAGACGGGTGTAGATGGGTGGTCTGGTGTGGGTGGTTTGGTAAAGGGAGAGAGGTGAGAGAGACGGGTGGAGATGGGTGGTCTGGTGTGGGTGGTCTGGTAAAGGGAGGTGAGAGAGACGGGTGGATATGGGTGGTCTGGTGTGGGTGATTTGGTAAAGGGAGGGAGGTGAGAGAGACGGGTGGAGATGGGTGGTTTGGTAAAGGGAGAGAGGCGAGAGAGACGGGTGGAGATGGGTGGTCTGGTGTGGGTGGTTTGGTAAAGGGAGGGAGGTGAGAGAGACGGGTGGAGATGGGTGGTCTGGTGTGGGTGGTTTGGTAAAGGGAGAGAGGTGAGAGAGACGGTTGGAGATGGGTGGTCTGGTGTAGGTGGGTGGTCTGGTAGAGGGAGGGAGGTGAGAGAGACGGGTGGAGATGGGTGGTCTGGTGTAGGTGGTTTGGTAAAGGGAGAGAGGTGAGAGAGACGGGTGGAGATGGGTGGTCTGGTGTAGATGGGTGGTCTGGTGTAGGTGGGTGGTTTGGTAAAGGGAGAGAGGTGAGATAGACGGGTGGAGATGGGTGGTCTGGTGTGGGTGGTTTGGTAAAGGGATATTCAGTGTGACCCCTGAACCCTAAATACCATGTCTGGAATGATGGAACACTGGATCAAACACAACACTGACCTCTGTGACCTCTGGCTGTAGCCAGGGACCGCGTCTGGGAGATCATTTACACTTATCTTCAATAGTTATCTTATTGCTATGACAATATAATAGGACACCACTATGTTATAACACCACTATGAAGACTGTTATGATACCACTATGAAGACTGTTATGATACCACTATGACACAACTATGAAGACTGTTATGATACCACTATGAAGACTGTTATGATACCACTATGAAGACTGTTATGATACCACTATGACACAACTATGAAGACTGTTATGATACCACTATGAAGACTGTTATAACACCACTATAAAGACTGTTATGATACCACTCTGACACCACTATGAAGACTGTTATGATACCACTATGACACCACTATGACACCACTATGAAGACTGTTATGATACCACTATGACACCACTATGACACCACTATGAAGACTGTTATGATACCACTATGACACAACTATGAAGACTGTTATGATACCACTATGAAGACTGTTATAACACCACTATAAAGACTGTTATGATACCACTCTGACACCACTATGAAGACTGTTATGATACCACTATGACACCACTATGACACCACTATGAAGACTGTTATGATACCACTATGACACCACTATGACACCACTATGAAGACTGTTATGATACCACTATGACAGACTGTTATGACACCACTATGAAGACTGTTATGATACCACTATGAAGACTGTTATAACACCACTATGAAGACTGTTATGATACCACTATGACACCACTATGAAGACTGTTATGACACCACTATGAAGACTGTTATGATACCACTATGAAGACTGTTATGACACCACTATGAAGACTTATGATACCACTATGAAGACTGTTATGATACCACTATGAAGAATGTTATAACACCACTATGAAGAATGTTATGACACCACTATGAAGACTGTTATGACACCATCATGAAGACTGTTATGATACCACTATGACATCACTATGAAGACTGTTATGACACCACTATGAAGACTGTTATAACACCACTATGACACCACTATGAAGACTGTTATGACACCACTATGAAGACTGTTATGATACCACTATGAAGACTGTTATGACACCACTATGAAGACTTATGATACCACTATGAAGACTGTTATGATACCACTATGAAGAATGTTATAACACCACTATGAAGAATGTTATGACACCACTATGAAGACTGTTATGACACCATCATGAAGACTGTTATGATACCACTATGACATGACTATGAAGACTGTTATGACACCACTATGAAGACTGTTATAACACCACTATGACATCACTATGAAGACTGTTATGATACCGCTATGACACCACTATGAAGACTGTTATGATACCACTATGAAGACTGTTATAAAACCACTATGAAGACTGTTATGACACCATCAGGAAGACTGTTATGAAACCACTATGAATATTCTTATGACACCACTATGAAGACTGTTATGACACCACTATGAAGACTGTTATGACACCACTATGACACCATTATGAAGACTGATATGACACCACTACGAAGACTGTTATGACACCACTACGAAGACTGTTATAACACCACTATGAAGAATGTTATGACACCACTATGAAGACTGTTATAACACCACTATGAAGACTGTTATGACATCACTATGAAGACTGTTATGACACCACTATGAAGACTGTTATGAAACCACTATGAAGACTGTTATGATACCACTATGACACCACTATGAAGACTGTTATGACACCACTACGAAGACTGTTATAACACCACTATGAAGACTGTTATGACACCATCATGAAGACTGTTATGATACCACTATGAAGACTGTTATGACATCACTATGAAGACTGTTATGACACCACTATGACAGACTGTTATGACACCATCATGAAGACTGTTATAACATCACTATGAAGACTGTTATAACACCACTATGAAGACTCTTATGACACCACTATGACACCAGTATGAAGACTGTTATGACACCACTATGAAGACTGTTATAACATCACTATGAAGACTGTTATAACACCACTATGAAGACTCTTATGACACCACTATGACACCAGTATGAAGACTGTTATGACACCACTATGACAGCACTATGAAGACTGTTATGACAGCACTATGACACCACTATGAAGACTTATGACACCATTATGAAGACTGTTATGACACCACTATGACAGACTGTTATGACACCATCATGAAGACTGTTATGACACCACTATGAAGACTGTTATGACACCACTACGAAGACTGTTATGACACCACTACGAAGACTGTTATGACACCACTATGAAGACTGTTATTACACCATTATGAAGACTGTTATGACACCACTATGAACACTGTTATGACACCACTATGAAGACTGTTATGACACCACTATGAAGACTGTTATTACACCACTATGAAGACTGTTATTACACCAGTACGAAGACTGTTATGACACCACTATGAAGACTGTTATGACACCACTACAAAGACTGTTATAACACCATTATGACACCACTATGAAGACTGTTATGACACCACTATGAAGACTGTTATGACACCATTATGACACCACTACGAAGACTGTTATGACACCACTATGAAGACTGTTATGACACCACTATGAAGACTGTTATGACACCATTATGACACCACTATGACTGTGCATGTCAGAGCAAAATCCAAGCCGTGAGGTTGATGGAATTGTCCATAGAGCTCCGAGACAGGATTGTGTCGAGGTACATATCTGGGGAAGGGTACCAAAATACACCCAAGAACACAGTGGCCTCCGTCATTCTTATGGAAGACATTTGGAACCACCAAGACTCTTCCTAGAGCTGGCGTCCCGGGCCAAACTCATCAATCGGGGGAGAAGGGCCTTAGTCAGGAAGGTGACCAAGATCCCAATGGTCACTCTGACAGAGCTCCAGAGTTCCTCTGTGGAGATGGGAGAACCTTCCAGAAGGGCCAGGTCAGGGAGGTGACCAAGATCCCAATGGTCACTCTGACAGAGCTCCAGAGTTCCTCTGAGGAGATGCGAGAACCTTCCAGAAGGACAACCGTCTCTAGAGCCTTGGTCTCAACAACATGTCTCTACACCTGTGTGTTGGTTAATGATGTTTTCTAGTTTAATTTCATGACCATTTACAATTTGAATCTTAAAAATTCTTAAACAGAAGTCTTCTTCACTTCCTGTTAGACGCTGTGGAACGGTAAACAGAAGTCTTCTTCTCTTCCTGTTAGACACTGTGGAACGGTAAACAGGTCTTCTTCTCTTCCTGTTAGACACTGTGGAACGGTAAACAGAAGTCTTCTTCTCTTCCTGTTAGACACTGTGGAACGGTAAACAGAAGTCTTCTTCTCTTCCTGTTAGACACTGTGGAACGGTAAACAGAAGTCTTCTTCTCTTCCTGTCTGATGCTGTGGAACGGTAAACAGGTCTTCTCTTCCTGTCTGATGCTGTGGAACGGTAACAGGTCTTCTCTTCCTGTCTGATGCTGTGGAACGGTAAACAGGTCTTCTCTTCCTGTCTGATGCTGTGGAACGGTAAACAGGTCTTCTCTTCCTGTCTGATGCTGTGGAACGGTAAACAGGTCTTCTCTTCCTGTCTGATGCTGTGGAACGGTAACAGGTCTTCTCTTCCTGTCTGATGCTGTGGAACGGTAAACAGGTCTTCTCTTCCTGTCTGATGCTGTGGAACGGTAAACAGGTCTTCTCTTCCTGTTAGACACTGTGGAACGGTAAACAGGTCTTCTCTTCCTGTTAGACACTGTGGAACGGTAAACAGGTCTTCTCTTCCTGTCTGATGCTGTGGAACGGTAAACAGGTCTTCTCTTCCTGTCTGATGCTGTGGAACGGTAACAGGTCTTCTCTTCCTGTCTGATGCTGTGGAACGGTAAACAGGTCTTCTCTTCCTGTCTGATGCTGTGGAACGGTAAACAGGTCTTCTCTTCCTGTCTGATGCTGTGGAACGGTAAACAGGTCTTCTCTTCCTGTCTGATGCTGTGGAACGGTAACAGGTCTTCTCTTCCTGTCTGATGCTGTGGAACGGTAAACAGGTCTTCTCTTCCTGTCTGATGCTGTGGAACGGTAAACAGGTCTTCTCTTCCTGTCTGATGCTGTGGAACGGTAAACAGGTCTTCTCTTCCTGTCTGATGCTGTGGAACGGTAAACAGGTCTTCTCTTCCTGTCTGATGCTGTGGAACGGTAAACAGGTCTTCTCTTCCTGTCTGATGCTGTGGAACGGTAAACAGGTCTTCTCTTCCTGTCTGATGCTGTGGAACGGTAAACAGGTCTTCTCTTCCTGTCTGATGCTGTGGAACGGTAAACAGGTCTTCTCTTCCTGTCTGATGCTGTGGAACGGTAAACAGGTCTTCTCTTCCTGTCTGATGCTGTGGAACGGTAAACAGTTGTGGAAATAGATGTCACGTATCACTGCATCAGACTGGATTGTGGGTCTTCAATAAAGAACGTTTTTGGTTCAGAAAAGAGAACAACTGGCAGTCTATGTTTGTTTGTTCACATGCTGTGTGCACGTGTGTGTGTGTATGTGTATGTGTATGTGTGTGTGTGCGCGCGTGCGTGCGTGCGTGTGCGTGTGCGTGTGTGTGTGTAGAGGGTAATTGCTCTGACTGAAGAGACCGAATGAAACATTTGGAGCCGGAGAGAACAGAGAGAACAGAGAGAACAGTCAGGTGAAGGTTTACATTATACTGTGGAATGTCAACCTCCTGAGTAAATAATACGAGGACAAAGCCTCCCTTGGTCCCATGCTAACAGGACCTCCTGAGTAAAGAGGGACAAAGCCTCCCTTGGTCCCATGCTAACAGGACCTCCTAAATAAAGAGGGACAAAGCCTCCCTTGGTCCCATGCTAACAGGACCTCCTGAGTAAAGAGGGATAAAGCCTCCCTTGGTCCCATGCTAACAGGACCTCCTGAATAAAGAGGGACAAAGCCTCCCTTGGTCCCATGCTAACAGGACCTCCTGAGTAAAGAGGGATAAAGCCTCCCTTGGTCCCATGCTAACAGGACCTCCTGAATAAAGAGGGACAAAGCCTCCCTTGGTCCCATGCTAACAGGACCTCCTGAATAAAGAGGGATAAAGCCTCCCTTGGTCCCATGCTAACAGGACCTCCTAAATAAAGAGGGACAAAGCCTCCCTTGGACCCATGCTAACAGGACCTCCTGAGTAAAGAGGGATAAAGCCTCCGTTGGTCCCATGCTAACAGGACCTCCTGAATGAAGAGGGACAAAGCCTCCCTTGGTCCCATGCTAACAGGACCTCCTGAATAAAGAGGGATAAAGCCTCCCTTGGTCCCATGCTAACAGGACCTCCTAAATAAAGAGGGACAAAGCCTCCCTTGGTCCCATGCTAACAGGACCTCCTGAGTAAAGAGGGATAAAGCCTCCCTTGGTCCCATGCTAACAGGACCTCCTGAATAAAGAGGGATAAAGCCTCCCTTGGTCCCATGCTAACAGGACCTCCTGAATAACGAGGGACAAATCCTCCCTTGGTCCCATGCTAACAGGACCTCCTGAGTAAAGAGGGACAAAGCCTCCCTTGGTCCCATGCTAACAGGACCTCCTGAGTAAAGAGAGACAAAGCCTCCCTTGGTCCCATGCTTCCAGGATGGTTTGTGCCTGTTCTCCTTCCAAACAGGTCGTCAGTCCCTCAATGGACAGTAGGCCTGTGTACGGAAATGGACCACCTGAGTGGTTCCAGCCCACAGTGAAATCTTCTGTGGCCTCTACTAAAAGGTAAGTAGAAGGAGGAGGAGGAGAGGAGACAGAGAAGTAATAGAGGACATGAATTCTACTGTCTGTGGGGTTGGGAAGGCAAGGTGGAAGAGAGCAAGAGAAGGGGGGTGAGGGGAGAGAGAGGGGAGAGAGAGAGGAGAGGAGAGAGAGGAGAGAGAGAGAAGGAGAGGGGAGAAATAAAGCCTCCCTTAAACTAATAATATAATCGGTTTTTGGATCATTCCATTTTCAATTGAAGATGGGGATGCTTTATCAGTCTTGACCTCGACATTGTAGTAGTTAGTTAGTAGTTGTAGTCTCTCTCTCTCTAAAACAGACAACAACCTACAGTATGGAAAGAAGACAGGAACTAATGTTCCGTTACAGCTGAGTCCTCTATACCCAGAATGATCCTCCTCTCCCTCTCGCTCTCTCTTCCTCTCACCTGTACCCTCTCTCTCCCCCTCACCACCCTCCTCATCTCTCTCTCTTCCCTCCCTCTCCCCTCCTTCCCTCTGCCCTCCCTCATTCCCCCGTCCCTCTCCCCACCTCTCTCCCTCCCCTCCTCCCTCTCTCTCTCTCCCCACCTCTCTCCCTCCCCTCCTCCCCTCTCTTCCCTCTCTCTCCCCACCTCTCTCCCTCTCCCTCCTCCCTCTCTCCCCACCTTCCACTCCCTCTCTCTCCCCACCTCTCTCCCTCCCCCTCTCTCCCCTCCCCCTCTCCCCTCGCTCTCCCTCCTCCCTCTCCCTCCTCCCTCTCTCCCCACCTTCCACTCCCTTCCTCTCCCTCCCCTCCTCCCCCTCTCTCCCTCCTCCCTCTCTCCCTCCTCCCTCTCTCCCCTCCCTCTCTCTCCCCACCCCTGCTCCTCCCTCTCTCCCCACCCCTGCTCCTCCCTCTCTCCCCACCCCTGCTCTTCCCTCTCTTCCCTAACCCTGCTCCTCCCTCTCTTCCCTCCCCCTCTCCCCACCCCTGCTCCTCCCTCTCTCCCTCCCCCTCTCTCCGTCCTCCCTCTCTCCCCTCCCCCTCTCTCCCCACCCCTGCTCCTCTCTCTCTCCCCTCCCCTTCTCTCCCTCCCCCCCCCTGCTCCTCTCTCTCTCCCCTCCCCTTCTCTCCCTCCCCCTCTCTCCCTCCTCCCTCTCTCCCATCCTCCCTCTCTCCCCACCCCTGCTCCTCCCTCACGGTTTCTTCCTTGATGTTTCTTTAAATGAGCTTTCCAATTCTTCTCTCCTCAATTCAATTTTCCCAAGGCCATTACCACCACCGCTGTAACGTGGAGGTTAAATATATCAGACCTCATGAGGAGATAATTAGTACTGCTTAATAATCAGCTAATTCTCCTGATGAGGGATGAGAGAGAGAGAGAGAGAGGGGCTGACGGTACTCCGTCTGCAGCGTAATGGTTCTCAATGAGTCCCCAAACGGCACCCCATTCCCTACGTGGTGCACTACTAGAGGTGTGGCTAGTGCACTACTAGAGGTGTGGCTAGTGCACTACATAGGGAATAGGGTGTCGTTTGGGACACAGGGTAATGGAGTGTGAGGAGGAGAGGAGGAAGGGGGCTGGGGATCGGTTCAGCCCGACCTGACAAATGAAATTAAACATATTTAAACACTGTTTAACGATATCAGCAGCAGATTACCGGGGACGACATCATCATTTCCACGGTACCTAACGCGTCGAGCGGCGGCGGGCGGAGGAGGAGACGGGAGCTCAGCGTCGTTAAGGGGATGCTGATAGGCCGGGCCGCGGTGACATAGTGACATAACGCTACTGGCTAATGTGACGGCATATAAGTCATGGAGACACACACACACGCACGCGCACACACACACACCACGCACACACACACCACGCGCACACACACCACGCGCACACACACCACGCGCACACACACACACACACACACACACAAACACACACACATGGGGGGGTAATGGGACAGCTATAAGTTATGGACTACATCAATCACAGGGGGAGGAGAAGGAGAACTGTAAGGCAAGGACAAAACTTCACTTCTCTAAACGAGCGCTGAGACACAGTGAAGTCACACACACACACACACACACACGTTGAAAAATCACACGAGGAAGAATGGCCCTCTGTGTCTGGGTCATACATCTCCTGGTTTACAGTCATCTCTGGGAGAATGGCCCTCTGTGTCTGGGTAATAGATCTCCTGGTTTGCAGTCATCTCTGGGAGAATGGCCCACTGTGTCTGGGTCATTAATATCCTGGTTTACAGTCATCTCTGCGAGAATGTCCCTCTGTGTCTGGGTCATTAATATCCTGGTTTACAGTCATCTCTGGGAGAATGGCCCACTGTGTCTGGGTCATTAATATCCTGGTTTACAGTCATCTCTGGGAGAATGGCCCTCTGTGTCTGGGTAATAGATCTCCTGGTTTACAGTCATCTCTGGGAGAATGGCCCTCTGTGTCTGGGTAATAGATCTCCTGGTTTACAGTCATCTCTGGGAGAATGGTCCACTGTGTCTGGGTAATTAATATCCTGGTTTACAGTCATCTCTGGGAGAATGGCCCTCTGTGTCTGGGTAATAGATCTCCTGGTTTACAGTCATCTCTGGGAGAATGGCCCTCTGTGTCTGGGTAATAGATCTCCTGGTTTACAGTCATCTCTGGGAGAATGGTCCTCTGTGTCTGGGTAATAGATCTCCTGGTTTACAGTCATCTCTGGGAGAATGGCCCACTGTGTCTGGGTAATAGATCTCCTGGTTTACAGTCATCTCTGGGAGAATGGCCCACTGTGTCTGGGTAATAGATCTCCTGGTTTACAGTCATCTCTGGGAGAATGGCCCTCTTTGTCTGGGTAATAGATCTCCTGGTTTACAGTCATCTCTGGGAGAATGGTCCACTGTGTCTGGGTAATAGATCTCCTGTTTTACAGTCATCTCTGGGAGAATGGCCCTCTGTGTCTGGGTAATAGATCTCCTGGTTTACAGTCATCTCTGGGAGAATGGCCCACTGTGTCTGGGTAATAGATCTCCTGGTTTACAGTCATCTCTGGGAGAATGGCCCTCTGTGTCTGGGTAATAGATCTCCTGGTTTACAGTCATCTCTGGGAGAATGGCCCACTGTGTCTGGGTAATAGGTCTCCAGGGTCTATAGGGATGACCAGGGTCTACATGATGACCAGGGTCTATAGGGAAGACCAGGGTCTATAGGGATGACCAGGGTCTACATGATGACCAGGGTCTATAGGGATGACCAGGGTCTATAGGGATGACCAGGGTCTATAGGGATGACCAGGGTCTACATGATGACCAGGGTCTACATGATGACCAGGGTCTATAGGGATGACCTGGGTCTATAGGGATAACCAGGGTCTATAGGGATGACCAGGGTCTACATGATGACCAGGGTCTACAGGGATGACCAGGGTCTACAGGGATGACCAGGGTCTACATGATAACCAGGGTCTATAGGGATGACCAGGGTCTATAGGGATGACCAGGGTCTATAGGGATGACCAGGGTCTACATGATGACCAGGGTCTATAGGGATGACCTGGGTCTATAGGGATAACCAGGGTCTATAGGGATGACCAGGGTCTATATGATGACCAGGGTCTACATGATAACCAGGGTCTATAGGGATGACCAGGGTCTATATGATGACTAGGGTCTACATGATGACCAGGGTCTATAGGGATGACCAGGGTCTATAGGGATGACCAGGGTCTACATGATGACCAGGGTCTATAGGGATGACCAGGGTCTATAGGGATGACCAGGGTCTATAGGGATGACCAGGGTCTATAGGGATGACCAGGGTCTACATGATGACCAGGGTCTATAGGGATGACCTGGGTCTATAGGGATAACCAGGGTCTATAGGGATGACCAGGGTCTATAGGGATGACCAGGGTCTACATGATGACCAGGGTCTACAGGGATGACCAGGGACTACAGGGATGACCAGGGTCTACATGATAACCAGGGTCTATAGGGATGACCAGGGTCTATAGGGATGACTAGGGTCTACATGATGACCAGGGTCTACAGGGATGACCAGGGTCTACAGGGATGACCAGGGTCTACATGATAACCAGGGTCTATAGGGATGACCAGGGTCTATAGGGATGACCAGGGTCTATAGGGATGACCAGGGTCTATAGGGATGACCAGGGTCTACATGATGACCAGGGTCTATAGGGATGACCTGGGTCTATAGGGATAACCAGGGTCTATAGGGATGACCAGGGTCTATATGATGACCAGGGTCTACATGATAACCAGGGTCTATAGGGATGACCAGGGTCTATATGATGACTAGGGTCTACATGATGACCAGGGTCTATAGGGATGACCAGGGTCTATAGGGATGACCAGGGTCTACATGATGACCAGGGTCTATAGGGATGACCAGGGTCTATAGGGATGACCAGGGTCTATAGGGATGACCAGGGTCTATAGGGATGACCAGGGTCTACATGATGACCAGGGTCTACATGATGACCAGGGTCTATAGGGATGACCTGGGTCTATAGGGATAACCAGGGTCTATAGGGATGACCAGGGTCTATAGGGATGACCAGGGTCTACATGATGACCAGGGTCTACAGGGATGACCAGGGACTACAGGGATGACCAGGGTCTACATGATAACCAGGGTCTATAGGGATGACCAGGGTCTATAGGGATGACCAGGGTCTATAGGGATGACCAGGGTCTATAGGGATGACCAGGGTCTATAGGGATGACCAGGGTCTACATGATGACCAGGGTCTATAGGGATGACCTGGGTCTATAGGGATAACCAGGGTCTATAGGGATGACCAGGGTCTATATGATGACCAGGGTCTACATGATGACCAGGGTCTATAGGGATGACAAGGGTCTATAGGGATGACCAGGGTCTACATGATGACCAGGGTCTATAGGGATGACCAGGGTCTATAGGGATGACCAGGGTCTACATGATGACCAGGGTCTATAGGGATGACAAGGGTCTATAGAGATGAACAGGGTCTATAGGGATGACCAGGGTCTATAGGGATGACCAGGGTCTACATGATGACCAGGGTCTATAGGGATGACCAGGGTCTATAGGGATGACCAGGGTCTATAGGGATGACAAGGGTCTATAGGGATGACCAGGGTCTATAGGGATGACCAGGGTCTATAGGGATGACCAGGGTCTACATGATGACCAGGGTCTATAGGGATGACCAGGGTCTATAGGGATGACCAGGGTCTACATGATGACCAGGGTCTACATGATGACCAGGGTCTATAGGGATGACCAGGGTCTACATGATGACCAGGGTCTACATGATGACCAGGGTCTATAGGGATGACCAGGGTCTACAGGGATAACCAGGGTCTACAGGGATAACCAGGGTCTACATGATGACCAGGGTCTATAGGGATAACCAGGGTCTACAGGGATAACCAGGGTCTACATGATGACCAGGGTCTATAGGGATAACCAGGGTCTATAGGGATGACCAGGGTCTATAGGGATAACCAGGGTCTACATGATGACCAGGGTCTATAGGGATGACCAGGGTCTATAGGGATGACCAGGGTCTATAGGGATAACCAGGGTCTACATGATGACCAGGGTCTATAGGGATGACCAGGGTCTATAGGGATGACCAGGGTCTACATGATGACCATTTCATAGTGTTGATGTCTTCACTGTTATTCTACAATGTAGAAAATAGTAAAAAATAAAGAAAAACCTTGGAATGAGTAGGTGTTCTACATAGAGACTGTGTTATAACCATCTATATTATATAGAGACTGTGTTATAACATCTATATTACATAGAGACTGTGTTATAACCATCTATATTACATAGAGACTGTGTTATAACCATCTATATTATATAGAGACTGTGTTATAACCATCATAGAGACTGTGTTATAACCATCTATATTATATAGAGACTGTGTTATAACCATCATAGAGACTGTGTTATAACCATCTATATTATATAGAGACTGTGTTATAACCATCTATATTACATAGAGACTGTGTTATAACCATCTATATTATATAGAGACTGTGTTATAACCATCATAGAGACTGTGTTATAACCATCTATATTATATAGAGACTGTGTTATAACCATCTATATTATATAGAGACTGTGTTATATCCATCTATATTATATAGAGACTGTGTTATAACCATCTATATTATATAGAGACTGTGTTATATCCATCTATAGTATATAGAGACTGTGTTATAACCATCTATATTACATAGAGACTGTGTTATAACCATCTATATTATATAGAGACTGTGTTATAACCATCATAGAGACTGTGTTATAACCATCTATATTATATAGAGACTGTGTTATAACCATCTATATTATATAGAGACTGTGTTATAACCATCATAGAGACTGTGTTATAACCATCTATATTATATAGAGACTGTGTTATATCCATCTATATTAAATAGAGACTGTGTTATAACCATCTATATTATATAGAGACTGTGTTATAACCATCTATATTATATAGAGACTGTGTTATAACCATCTATATTATATAGAGACTGTGTTATATCCATCTATATTATATAGAGACTGTGTTATAGCCATCATAGAGACTGTGTTATATCCATCTATGTTATATAGAGACTGTGTTATAACCATCTATATTATATCGAGACTGTGTTATAACCATCATAGAGACTGTGTTATATCCATCTATGTTATATAGAGACTGTGTTATAACCATCATAGAGACTGTGTTATAACCATCTATATTATATAGAGACTGTGTTATAACCATCATAGAGACTGTGTTATAACCATCTATATTATATAGAGACTGTGTTATAACCATCATAGAGACTGTGTTATAACCATCTATATTATATAGAGACTGTGTTATAACCATCGATATTATATAGAGACTGTGTTATAACCATCTATATTATATAGAGACTGTGTTATAACTATCATAGAGACTGTGTTATAACCATCTATATTATATAGAGACTGTGTTATAACCATCTATAGTATATAGAGACTGTGTTATAACCATCTATATTATATAGAGACTGTGTTATAACCATCTATATTATATAGAGACTGTTATAACCATCTATATTATATAGAGACTGTGTTATAACCATCTATATTATATAGAGACTGTGTTATAACCATCTATATTATATAGAGACTGTGTTATAACCATCATAGAGACTGTGTTATAACCATCTATATTATATAGAGACTGTGTTATAACCATCTATATTATATAGAGACTGTGTTATAACATCTATATTACATAGAGACTGTGTCATAACCATCTATATTATATAGAGACTGTGTTATAACATCTATATTACATAGAGACTGTGTTATAACCATCTATATTACATAGAGACTGTGTTATAACCATCTATATTATATAGAGACTGTGTTATAACCATCATAGAGACTGTGTTATAACCATCTATATTATATAGAGACTGTGTTATAACCATCATAGAGACTGTGTTATAACCATCTATATTATATAGAGACTGTGTTATAACCATCTATATTACATAGAGACTGTGTTATAACCATCTATATTATATAGAGACTGTGTTATAACCATCATAGAGACTGTGTTATAACCATCTATATTATATAGAGACTGTGTTATAACCATCTATATTATATAGAGACTGTGTTATATCCATCTATATTATATAGAGACTGTGTTATAACCATCTATATTATATAGAGACTGTGTTATATCCATCTATAGTATATAGAGACTGTGTTATAACCATCTATATTACATAGAGACTGTGTTATAACCATCTATATTATATAGAGACTGTGTTATAACCATCATAGAGACTGTGTTATAACCATCTATATTATATAGAGACTGTGTTATAACCATCTATATTATATAGAGACTGTGTTATAACCATCATAGAGACTGTGTTATAACCATCTATATTATATAGAGACTGTGTTATATCCATCTATATTAAATAGAGACTGTGTTATAACCATCTATATTATATAGAGACTGTGTTATAACCATCTATATTATATAGAGACTGTGTTATAACCATCTATATTATATAGAGACTGTGTTATATCCATCTATATTATATAGAGACTGTGTTATAGCCATCATAGAGACTGTGTTATATCCATCTATGTTATATAGAGACTGTGTTATAACCATCTATATTATATCGAGACTGTGTTATAACCATCATAGAGACTGTGTTATATCCATCTATGTTATATAGAGACTGTGTTATAACCATCATAGAGACTGTGTTATAACCATCTATATTATATAGAGACTGTGTTATAACCATCATAGAGACTGTGTTATAACCATCTATATTATATAGAGACTGTGTTATAACCATCATAGAGACTGTGTTATAACCATCTATATTATATAGAGACTGTGTTATAACCATCGATATTATATAGAGACTGTGTTATAACCATCTATATTATATAGAGACTGTGTTATAACTATCATAGAGACTGTGTTATAACCATCTATATTATATAGAGACTGTGTTATAACCATCATAGAGACTGTGTTATAACCATCTATATTATAGAGAGACTGTGTTATAACCATCATAGAGACTGTGTTATAACCATCTATATTATATAGAGACTGTGTTATAACCATCATAGAGACTGTGTTATAACCATCTATATTATATAGAGACTGTGTTATAACCATCGATATTATATAGAGACTGTGTTATAACCATCTATATTATATAGAGACTGTGTTATAACTATCATAGAGACTGTGTTATAACCATCTATATTATATAGAGACTGTGTTATAACCATCTATAGTATATAGAGACTGTGTTATAACCATCTATATTATATAGAGACTGTGTTATAACCATCTATATTATATAGAGACTGTTATAACCATCTATATTATATAGAGACTGTGTTATAACCATCTATAGTATATAGAGACTGTGTTATAACCATCTATATTATATAGAGACTGTTATAACCATCTATATTATATAGAGACTGTGTTATAACCATCTATATTATATAGAGACTGTGTTATAACCATCTATATTATATAGAGACTGTGTTATAACCATCTATATTATATAGAGACTGTGTTATAACCATCATAGAGACTGTGTTATAACCATCTATATTATATAGAGACTGTGTTATAACCATCATAGAGACTGTGTTATAACCATCTATATTATATAGAGACTGTGTTATAACCATCGATATTATATAGAGACTGTGTTATAACCATCTATATTATATAGAGACTGTGTTATAACTATCATAGAGACTGTGTTATAACCATCTATATTATATAGAGACTGTGTTATAACCATCTATAGTATATAGAGACTGTGTTATAACCATCTATATTATATAGAGACTGTGTTATAACCATCTATATTATATAGAGACTGTTATAACCATCTATATTATATAGAGACTGTGTTATAACCATCTATAGTATATAGAGACTGTGTTATAACCATCTATATTATATAGAGACTGTTATAACCATCTATATTATATAGAGACTGTGTTATAACCATCTATATTATATAGAGACTGTGTTATAACCATCTATATTATATAGAGACTGTGTTATAACCATCTATATTATATAGAGACTGTGTTATAACCATCATAGAGACTGTGTTATAACCATCTATATTATATAGAGACTGTGTTATAACCATCATAGAGACTGTGTTATAACCATCTATATTATATAGAGACTGTGTTATAACCATCGATATTATATAGAGACTGTGTTATAACCATCTATATTATATAGAGACTGTGTTATAACTATCATAGAGACTGTGTTATAACCATCTATATTATATAGAGACTGTGTTATAACCATCTATAGTATATAGAGACTGTGTTATAACCATCTATATTATATAGAGACTGTGTTATAACCATCTATATTATATAGAGACTGTTATAACCATCTATATTATATAGAGACTGTGTTATAACCATCTATAGTATATAGAGACTGTGTTATAACCATCTATATTATATAGAGACTGTTATAACCATCTATATTATATAGAGACTGTGTTATAACCATCTATATTATATAGAGACTGTGTTATAACCATCTATATTATATAGAGACTGTGTTATAACCATCTATATTATATAGAGACTGTGTTATAACCATCTATATTATATAGAGACTGTGTTATAACCATCATCGAGACTGTGTTATAACCATCATAGAGACTGTGTTATAACCATCTATATTATATAGAGACTGTTATAACCATCTACATTATATAGAGACTGTGTTATAACAATCTATATTATATAGAGACTGTGTTATATCCATCATAGAGACTGTGTTATAACCATCTATATTATATAGAGACTGTGTTATATCCATCATAGAGACTGTGTTATAACCATCTATATTATATAGAGACTGTGTTATAACCATCTATATTATATAGAGACTGTGTTATAACCATCTATATTATATAGAGACTGTTATAACCATCATAGAGACTGTGTTATAACCATCTATATTATATAGAGACTGTGTTATATCCATCTATATTAAATAGAGACTGTGTTATAACCATCTATATTATATAGAGACTGTGTTATAACCATCTATATTATATAGAGACTGTGTTATAACCATCTATATTATATAGAGACTGTGTTATATCCATCTATATTATATAGAGACTGTGTTATAGCCATCATAGAGACTGTGTTATATCCATCTATGTTATATAGAGACTGTGTTATAACCATCTATATTATATCGAGACTGTGTTATAACCATCATAGAGACTGTGTTATATCCATCTATGTTATATAGAGACTGTGTTATAACCATCATAGAGACTGTGTTATAACCATCTATATTATATAGAGACTGTGTTATAACCATCATAGAGACTGTGTTATAACCATCTATATTATATAGAGACTGTGTTATAACCATCATAGAGACTGTGTTATAACCATCTATATTATATAGAGACTGTGTTATAACCATCGATATTATATAGAGACTGTGTTATAACCATCTATATTATATAGAGACTGTGTTATAACTATCATAGAGACTGTGTTATAACCATCTATATTATATAGAGACTGTGTTATAACCATCATAGAGACTGTGTTATAACCATCTATATTATAGAGAGACTGTGTTATAACCATCATAGAGACTGTGTTATAACCATCTATATTATATAGAGACTGTGTTATAACCATCATAGAGACTGTGTTATAACCATCTATATTATATAGAGACTGTGTTATAACCATCGATATTATATAGAGACTGTGTTATAACCATCTATATTATATAGAGACTGTGTTATAACTATCATAGAGACTGTGTTATAACCATCTATATTATATAGAGACTGTGTTATAACCATCTATAGTATATAGAGACTGTGTTATAACCATCTATATTATATAGAGACTGTGTTATAACCATCTATATTATATAGAGACTGTTATAACCATCTATATTATATAGAGACTGTGTTATAACCATCTATAGTATATAGAGACTGTGTTATAACCATCTATATTATATAGAGACTGTTATAACCATCTATATTATATAGAGACTGTGTTATAACCATCTATATTATATAGAGACTGTGTTATAACCATCTATATTATATAGAGACTGTGTTATAACCATCTATATTATATAGAGACTGTGTTATAACCATCATAGAGACTGTGTTATAACCATCTATATTATATAGAGACTGTGTTATAACCATCATAGAGACTGTGTTATAACCATCTATATTATATAGAGACTGTGTTATAACCATCGATATTATATAGAGACTGTGTTATAACCATCTATATTATATAGAGACTGTGTTATAACTATCATAGAGACTGTGTTATAACCATCTATATTATATAGAGACTGTGTTATAACCATCTATAGTATATAGAGACTGTGTTATAACCATCTATATTATATAGAGACTGTGTTATAACCATCTATATTATATAGAGACTGTTATAACCATCTATATTATATAGAGACTGTGTTATAACCATCTATAGTATATAGAGACTGTGTTATAACCATCTATATTATATAGAGACTGTTATAACCATCTATATTATATAGAGACTGTGTTATAACCATCTATATTATATAGAGACTGTGTTATAACCATCTATATTATATAGAGACTGTGTTATAACCATCTATATTATATAGAGACTGTGTTATAACCATCTATATTATATAGAGACTGTGTTATAACCATCATCGAGACTGTGTTATAACCATCATAGAGACTGTGTTATAACCATCTATATTATATAGAGACTGTTATAACCATCTACATTATATAGAGACTGTGTTATAACAATCTATATTATATAGAGACTGTGTTATATCCATCATAGAGACTGTGTTATAACCATCTATATTATATAGAGACTGTGTTATATCCATCATAGAGACTGTGTTATAACCATCTATATTATATAGAGACTGTGTTATAACCATCTATATTATATAGAGACTGTGTTATAACCATCTATATTATATAGAGACTGTTATAACCATCATAGAGACTGTGTTATAACCATCTATATTATATAGAGACTGTGTTATATCCATCTATATTAAATAGAGACTGTGTTATAACCATCTATATTATATAGAGACTGTGTTATAACCATCTATATTATATAGAGACTGTGTTATAACCATCTATATTATATAGAGACTGTGTTATATCCATCTATATTATATAGAGACTGTGTTATAGCCATCATAGAGACTGTGTTATATCCATCTATGTTATATAGAGACTGTGTTATAACCATCTATATTATATCGAGACTGTGTTATAACCATCATAGAGACTGTGTTATATCCATCTATGTTATATAGAGACTGTGTTATAACCATCATAGAGACTGTGTTATAACCATCTATATTATATAGAGACTGTGTTATAACCATCATAGAGACTGTGTTATAACCATCTATATTATATAGAGACTGTGTTATAACCATCATAGAGACTGTGTTATAACCATCTATATTATATAGAGACTGTGTTATAACCATCGATATTATATAGAGACTGTGTTATAACCATCTATATTATATAGAGACTGTGTTATAACTATCATAGAGACTGTGTTATAACCATCTATATTATATAGAGACTGTGTTATAACCATCATAGAGACTGTGTTATAACCATCTATATTATATAGAGACTGTGTTATAACCATCATAGAGACTGTGTTATAACCATCTATATTATATAGAGACTGTGTTATAACCATCATAGAGACTGTGTTATAACCATCTATATTATATAGAGACTGTGTTATAACCATCGATATTATATAGAGACTGTGTTATAACCATCTATATTATATAGAGACTGTGTTATAACTATCATAGAGACTGTGTTATAACCATCTATATTATATAGAGACTGTGTTATAACCATCTATAGTATATAGAGACTGTGTTATAACCATCTATATTATATAGAGACTGTGTTATAACCATCTATATTATATAGAGACTGTTATAACCATCTATATTATATAGAGACTGTGTTATAACCATCTATAGTATATAGAGACTGTGTTATAACCATCTATATTATATAGAGACTGTGTTATAACCATCTATATTATATAGAGACTGTGTTATAACCATCTATATTATATAGAGACTGTGTTATAACCATCTATATTATATAGAGACTGTGTTATAACCATCTATATTATATAGAGACTGTGTTATAACCATCATAGAGACTGTGTTATAACCATCATAGAGACTGTGTTATAACCATATATATTATATAGAGACTGTTATAACAATCTATATTATATAGAGACTGTGTTATAACAATCTATATTATATAGAGACTGTGTTATATCCATCATAGAGACTGTGTTATAACCATCTATATTATATAGAGACTGTGTTATATCCATCATAGAGACTGTGTTATAACCATCTATATTATATAGAGACTGTGTTATAACCATCTATATTATATAGAGACTGTGTTATAACCATCTATAGTATATAGAGACTGTGTTATAACCATCTATATTATATAGAGATTGTGTTATAACCATCTATATTATATAGAGACTGTGTTATAACCATCTATATTATATAGAGACTGTTATAACCATCTATATTATATAGAGACTGTGTTATAACCATCATAGAGACTGTGTTATAACCATATATATTATATAGAGACTGTGTTATAACCATCTATATTATATAGAGACTGTGTTATATCCATCATAGAGACTGTGTTATAACCATCTATATTATATAGAGACTGTGTTATATCCATCTATATTATATAGAGACTGTGTTATAACCATCATAGAGACTGTGTTATAACCATCTATATTATATAGAGACTGTGTTATAACCATCATAGAGACTGTGTTATAACCATCTATATTATATAGAGACTGTGTTATATCCATCTATATTATACAGAGACTGTGTTATAGCCATCATAGAGACTGTGTTATATCCATCTATGTTATATAGAGACTGTGTTATAACCATCTATATTATATCGAGACTGTGTTATAACCATCATAGAGACTGTGTTATATCCATCTATGTTATATAGAGACTGTGTTAT
This sequence comes from Oncorhynchus mykiss, assembly GCF_013265735.2. Classification (NCBI taxonomy): domain Eukaryota; kingdom Metazoa; phylum Chordata; class Actinopteri; order Salmoniformes; family Salmonidae; genus Oncorhynchus; species Oncorhynchus mykiss. The sequence goes on along the minus strand of NC_048582.1, from coordinate 666,038 downwards.
AACCATCATAGAGACTGTGTTATAACCATCTATATTATATAGAGACTGTGTTATAACCATCATAGAGACTGTGTTATAACCATCTATATTATATAGAGACTGTGTTATAACCATCATAGAGACTGTGTTATAACCATCTATATTATATAGAGACTGTGTTATAACCATCGATATTATATAGAGACTGTGTTATAACCATCTATATTATATAGAGACTGTGTTATAACTATCATAGAGACTGTTATAACCATCTATATTATATAGAGACTGTGTTATAACCATCTATAGTATATAGAGACTGTGTTATAACCATCTATATTATATAGAGACTGTTATAACCATCTCTATTATATAGAGACTGTTATAACCATCTATATTATATAGAGACTGTGTTATAACCATCTATAGTATATAGAGACTGTGTTATAACCATCTATATTATATAGAGACTGTGTTATAACCATCTATATTATATAGAGACTGTGTTATAACCATCTATATTATATAGAGACTGTGTTATAACCATCTATATTATATAGAGACTGTGTTATAACCATCATAGAGACTGTGTTATAACCATCATAGAGACTGTGTTATAACCATCTATATTATATAGAGACTATTATAACCATCTATATTATACAGAGACTGTGTTATAACAATCTATATTATATAGAGACTGTGTTATATCCATCATAGAGACTGTGTTATAACCATCTATATTATATAGAGACTGTGTTATATCCATCATAGAGACTGTGTTATAACCATCTATATTATATAGAGACTGTGTTATATCCATCATAGAGACTGTGTTATAACCATCTATATTATATAGAGACTGTATTATAACCATCTATATTATATAGAGACTGTGTTATAACCATCTATAGTATATAGAGACTGTGTTATAACCATCTATATTATATAGAGATTGTGTTATAACCATCTATATTATATAGAGACTGTGTTATAACCATCTATATTATATAGAGACTGTTATAACCATCTATATTATATAGAGACTGTGTTATAACCATCATAGAGACTGTGTTATAACCATATATATTATATAGAGACTGTGTTATAACCATCTATATTATATAGAGACTGTGTTATATCCATCATAGAGACTGTGTTATAACCATCTATATTATATAGAGACTGTGTTATATCCATCTATATTATATAGAGACTGTGTTATAACCATCATAGAGACTGTGTTATAACCATCTATATTATATAGAGACTGTGTTATAACCATCATAGAGACTGTGTTATAACCATCTATATTATATAGAGACTGTGTTATATCCATCTATATTATACAGAGACTGTGTTATAGCCATCATAGAGACTGTGTTATATCCATCTATGTTATATAGAGACTGTGTTATAACCATCTATATTATATCGAGACTGTGTTATAACCATCATAGAGACTGTGTTATATCCATCTATGTTATATAGAGACTGTGTTATAACCATCATAGAGACTGTGTTATAACCATCTATATTATATAGAGACTGTGTTATAACCATCATAGAGACTGTGTTATAACCATCTATATTATATAGAGACTGTGTTATAACCATCATAGAGACTGTGTTATAACCATCTATATTATATAGAGACTGTGTTATAACCATCGATATTATATAGAGACTGTGTTATAACCATCTATATTATATAGAGACTGTGTTATAACTATCATAGAGACTGTTATAACCATCTATATTATATAGAGACTGTGTTATAACCATCTATAGTATATAGAGACTGTGTTATAACCATCTATATTATATAGAGACTGTTATAACCATCTCTATTATATAGAGACTGTTATAACCATCTATATTATATAGAGACTGTGTTATAACCATCTATAGTATATAGAGACTGTGTTATAACCATCTATATTATATAGAGACTGTGTTATAACCATCTATATTATATAGAGACTGTGTTATAACCATCTATATTATATAGAGACTGTGTTATAACCATCTATATTATATAGAGACTGTGTTATAACCATCTATATTATATAGAGACTGTGTTATAACCATCATAGAGACTGTGTTATAACCATCATAGAGACTGTGTTATAACCATCTATATTATATAGAGACTATTATAACCATCTATATTATACAGAGACTGTGTTATAACAATCTATATTATATAGAGACTGTGTTATATCCATCATAGAGACTGTGTTATAACCATCTATATTATATAGAGACTGTGTTATATCCATCATAGAGACTGTGTTATAACCATCTATATTATATAGAGACTGTATTATAACCATCTATATTATATAGAGACTGTGTTATAACCATCTATAGTATATAGAGACTGTGTTATAACCATCTATATTATATAGAGATTGTGTTATAACCATCTATATTATATAGAGACTGTGTTATAACCATCTATATTATATAGAGACTGTTATAACCATCTATATTATATAGAGACTGTGTTATAACCATCATAGAGACTGTGTTATAACCATCTATATTATATAGAGACTGTGTTATAACCATCTATATTATATAGAGACTGTGTTATATCCATCATAGAGACTGTGTTATAACCATCTATATTATATAGAGACTGTGTTATAACCATCTATATTATATAGAGACTGTGTTATAACCATCTATAGTATATAGAGACTGTGTTATAACCATCTATATTATATAGAGACTGTGTTATAACCATCTATATTATATAGAGACTGTGTTATAACCATCTATATTATATAGAGACTGTGTTATAACCATCTATATTATATAGAGACTGTGTTATAACCATCTATATTATATAGAGACTGTGTTATAACCATCTACATTATATAGAGACTGTGTTATATCCATCTATATTATATAGAGACTGTGTTATAACCATCTATATTATATAGAGACTGTGTTATAACCATCATAGAGACTGTGTTATAACCATCATAGAGACTGTGTTATATCCATCTATATTATATAGAGACTGTGTTATATCCATCTATTTTATATAGAGACTGTGTTATAACCACCTTAGAGACTGTGTTATAACCATCTATATTATATAGAGACTGTGTTATAACCATCTATATTATATAGAGACTGTGTTATATCCATCTATATTATATAGAGACTGTGTTATAACCATCTATATTATATAGAGACTGTGTTATAACCATCTATATTATATAGAGACTGTGTTATATCCATCTATTTTATATAGAGACTGTGTTATAACCATCATAGAGACTGTGTTATAACCATCTATATTATATAGAGACTGTGTTATATCCATCTATATTATATAGAGACTGTGTTATAACCATCTATATTATATAGAGACTGTGTTATAACCATCTATATTATATAGAGACTGTGTTATATCCATCTATTTTATATAGAGACTGTGTTATAACCACCTTAGAGACTGTGTTATAACCATCTATATTATATAGAGAATGTGTTATAACCATCATAGAGACTGTGTTATAACCATCTATATTATATAGAGACTGTGTTATAATCATCTATATTATATAGAGACTGTGTTATAACCATCATAGGGACTGTGTTATAACCATCTATATTATATAGAGACTGTGTTATAACCATCATAGAGACTGTGTTATAACCATCTATATTATATAGAGACTGTGTTATAACCATCTATATTACATAGAGACTGTGTTATATCCATCTATATTATATAGAGACTGTGTTATAACCATCATAGAGACTGTGTTATAACCATCAATATTATATAGAGACTGTGTTATATCCATCTATATTATATAGAGACTGTGTTATAACCATCATAGAGACTGTGTTATAACCATCTATATTATATAGAGAATGTGTTATAACCATCATAGAGACTGTGTTATAACCATCTATATTATATAGAGACTGTGTTATAACCATCATAGAGACGGTGTTATAACCATCTATATTATATAGAGACTGTGTTATAACCATCTATATTATATAGAGACTGTGTTATAACCACCATAGAGACTGTGTTATAACCATCTATATTATATAGAGACTGTGTTATAACCATCTATATTATATAGAGACTGTGTTATAACCATCATAGAGACTGTGTTATAACCATCTATATTATATAGAGACTGTGTTATATCCATCTATATTATATAGAGACTGTGTTATATCCATCTATGTTATATAGAGACTGTGTCATAACCATCTATATTATATAGAGACTGTGTTATAACCATCTATGTTATATAGAGACTGTGTTATATCCATCTATATTATATAGAGACTGTGTTATATCCATCTATGTTATATAGAGACTGTGTCATAACCATCTATATTATATAGAGACTGTGTTATAACCATCTATATTATATAGAGACTGTGTTATATCCATCTATATTATATAGAGACTGTGTTATAACCATCATAGAGACTGTGTTATAACCATCTATATTATATAGAGACTGTGTTATATCCATCTATATTATATAGAGACTGTGTTATAACCATCATAGAGACTGTGTTATAACCATCATAGAGACTGTGTTATAACCATCTATATTATATAGAGACTGTGTTATATCCATCTATATTATATAGAGACTGTGTTATAACCATCTATATTATATAGAGACTGTGTTATATCCATCTATATTATATAGAGACTGTGTTATAACCATCATAGAGACTGTGTTATAACCATCAATATTATATAGAGACTGTGTTATATCCATCTATATTATATAGAGACTGTGTTATATCCATCTATATTATATAGAGACTGTGTTATAACCATCTATATTATATAGAGACTGTGTTATAACCATCTATATTATATAGAGACTGTGTTATATCCATCTATATTATATAGAGACTGTGTTATAACCATCATAGAGACTGTGTTATAACCATCAATATTATATAGAGACTGTGTTATATCCATCTATATTATATAGAGACTGTGTTATATCCATCTATATTATATAGAGACTGTGTTATAACCATCATAGAGACTGTGTTATAACCATCTATATTATATAGAGACTGTGTTATAACCATCATAGAGACTGTGTTATAACCATCAATATTATATAGAGACTGTGTTATATCCATCTATATTATATAGAGACTGTGTTATAACCATCATAGAGACTGTGTTATAACCATCTATATTATATAGAGAATGTGTTATAACCATCATAGAGACTGTGTTATAACCATCTATATTATATAGAGACTGTGTTATAACCATCATAGAGACTGTGTTATAACCATCTATATTATATAGAGACTGTGTTATAACCATCTATATTATATAGAGACTGTGTTATAACCACCATAGAGACTGTGTTATAACCATCTATATTATTTAGAGACTGTGTTATAACCATCTATATTATATAGAGACTGTGTTATATCCATCTATATTATATAGAGACTGTGTTATATCCATCTATGTTATATAGAGACTGTGTCATAACCATCTATATTATATAGAGACTGTGTTATAACCATCTATATTATATAGAGACTGTGTTATATCCATCTATATTATATAGAGACTGTGTTATAACCATCATAGAGACTGTGTTATAACCATCTATATTATATAGAGACTGTGTTATATCCATCTATATTATATAGAGACTGTGTTATAACCATCATAGAGACTGTGTTATAACCATCATAGAGACTGTGTTATAACCATCTATATTATATAGAGACTGTGTTATATCCATCTATATTATATAGAGACTGTGTTATATCCATCTATATTATATAGAGACTGTGTTATAACCATCTATATTATATAGAGACTGTGTTATAACCATCTATATTACATAGAGACTGTGTTATATCCATCTATATTATATAGAGACTGTGTTATAACCATCATAGAGACTGTGTTATAACCATCAATATTATATAGAGACTGTGTTATATCCATCTATATTATATAGAGACTGTGTTATAACCATCATAGAGACTGTGTTATAACCATCAATATTATATAGAGACTGTGTTATATCCATCTATATTATATAGTACCCTAAACCCACCTGGATGTAACCACTGGGACTGCAGGTTGAGTCAACCACGTATCTCTCTCTCACACGCAGACACAAACACCTAGCTACTGTTATTAGGAGGAGGACCATAAATTGTCCTGTACATTGATAAACTAATGTAATTAGCAGCAGGCAGAGTGACCAACCTATCAACCCACTCAGCTAATTTAGAGATACCAGCTCAGGGCTCAGACCATTAAAACACACAAACACACAGAGAGAGAGAGGAGGGGGGCGGGGGGGGGGGGGGTGATAACTGAAAGGTCCCCTGGGGGGCCGAGGATCCTACCCTTATTACATCTGAGAGGTCAGATAGGTGCGCACACACACACACACACACACACACAGACATATACACACACACACACACACACAGACAAACAGACACACACACAAACACACACACACACACACACAGACACACACACACACAGACACACACACACACACACAGAGACACACACACACACAGACACACACACACACACACAGACACACACACACACACAGACTCACACACACACACAGACACACACACAGCGTTAGGATTTAACTCTGGATCCCAGTTTCAAGGTTTCTAGTCCACAGTACCAGTCCAATCTGGATAGAAAAACAGCTTAGCAAGCAAGGAAATATATTATATCTATGTAGGGTTGTCCTCCTTCCAGCTCCTGCTAGCCACAAACACACACACACACACACAATAGTGATGTGCAATTCGCAAATATATTCAACAAATTTTAAACAACTAGATTGTTTAAAAGTCTAGATTCGTCTAGATTCGTTTTTTTTCCTGAATGACTTCAGTTGACCTTTGACTTGCGAATGTGTGCTTATCGCGGCGGTCAAGCAGTCACGAACGACAGAACCATTAGGCATCCGAGGGTGAACGAGATGTGAACGAAAGGCTTGTAGAATCGGGACGGTTTTGAGTTTTCAGTTCATCGTTTGCCGGTAAAGGGGTCAGTAAAAAGAGCTGAACTTCCCAACACTAACACACTCACTGTGGATCTTTGTGGATACTAATTAGAGAGAGACAGGAGAGAGAGACAGGAGAGAGAGAGAGAGAGAGAGAGAGAGAGAGAGAGACAGATACAGGAGAGAGAGAGAGAGAGAGAGAGAGAGAGAGAGACAGGAGAGAGAGAGACAGAGAGAGAGAAAGAGAGAGAGATAGAGAGAGAGAGAGGAGAAAGAGAGAGCGAGAAAGGAGAGAGACAGGAGAGAGAGAGAGAGAGAGAGAGAGAGAGGAGAGAGGAGAGAGAGAGAGACAGGAGAGAGACAGGAGAGAGAGACAGGAGAGAGAGAGAGAGAGACAGGAGAGAGAGAGAGAGAGACAGGAGAGAGAGAGAGAGAGAGAGAGAGAGAGAGAGAGAGACAGGAGAGAGAGAGAGAGAGAGAGAGAGGGTGAGAGGGAGGAGTTCCAGCAGAATAACAAGGAGAATACAAGGTAGTGACTGATCACCGTAATAAAGAGCCCCATGTAAATGACCAGGACCAATCAGCAGGAACCTCCATTAGACAGCAGGGCGGAGAGGCTGTAGCAACGGGCCACATATTTATACATCTACAATTGTTCTATCATTTTGTATGTGATGTCAGTGTGTGATTGGCCCACATGCTGTGCTGACACAGGCCCTTTAAAAAAGACACAACAGAACACTTTCCAAAACAATACACTCTGTCCTACAGCCAATGTATACAGTTGTTTTATTCTTGTAAAAAACTTTATTGAGACAGGTGTGAGAAACAGAGGGGAGGGGTGGATAGAGACAGAGGGGAGGGGTGGATAGAAACAGGTGTGAGAAACAGAGGGGAGGGGTGGATAGAGACAGGTGTGAGAAACAGAGGGGAGGGGTGGATAGAGACAGGTGTGAGTAACAGAGGGGAGTGGTGGATAGAGACAGGTGTGAGAAACAGAGGGGAGGGGCGGATAGAGACAGGTGTGAGAAACAGAGGGGAGGGGTGGATAGAGACAGGTGTGAGAAACAGAGGGGAGGGGTGGATAGAGACAGGTGTAAGATACAGAGGGGAGGGGTGGATAGAGACAGGTGTGAGAAACAGAGGGGAGGGGTGGATCGAGACAGGTGTGAGAAACAGAGTTAAGTTCTGACCTTAGTTTTTTTGTTCTGTCTTTGTTTTAGATTGGTCAGGGGAGTGAGTTGGGGTGGGTTGTCTATGTTCGTTTTTCTATATTGTGTTTGGCCTGGTATGGTTCTCAATCAGAGGCAGGTGTCGTTCGTTGTCTCCGATTGAGAATCATACTTAGGCAGCCTTTTTCCCAGCTGTGTTTGGTGGGTGTTTGTTTTCTGCACCAGACAGAAACTCTTTGGGTTTTCGTTCGTTCATTTTGTTGTTTTTGTTCAGTGTTCATTCACTTTATTAAAAAGATGGACACTTACCGCGCTGCATTTTGGTCCTCCGATCCTTCCTCCTCCTCGTCCTCGTCAAGAGAGGAAGAGGAAGACCGTTACAGGGGAAGAGGTGGACACAGGGATTGAACCGTGGTTTCCCGCCGCAAGGTTTGTGACAAGTTGTTAACTTTATTTTTTATTTAATGGTTTTAAAAGGCAGACTTGTAGAGCCAAGTTATTTTTCTGACCACTTGAACTGGAAAACCTCTAGACTTTAGTGATGTCTTTAAGGTCCAGAGTTTTCCCTGGTCAGTTAGGGGTCAGGAGGTCAGTAGAAACCTTATATATATATATAAACCTATTATTAGTTAGAGGTCACGAGGTCAGTAGAAACCTCATAATATATATATACCTCATATATATTAACCTATTATTAGTTAAGAGGTCACGAGGTCAGTAGAAACCTCATATATATTAACCTATTATTAGTTAAGAGGTCACGAGGTCAGTAGAAACCTCATATATATTAACCTATTATTAGTTAAGAGGTCACGAGGTCAGTAGAAACCTCATATATATTAACCTATTATTAGTTAAGAGGTCACGAGGTCAGTAGAAACCTCATATATATTAACCTATTATTAGTTAAGAGGTCACGAGGTCAGTAGAAACCTCATATATATGAACCTATTATTAGTTAAGAGGTCACGAGGTCAGTAGAAACCTCATATATATTAACCTATTATTAGTTAAGAGGTCACGAGGTCAGTAGAAACCTCATATATATTAACCTATTATTAGTTAAGAGGTCACGAGGTCAGTAGAAACCTCATATATATTAACCTATTATTAGTTAAGAGGTCACGAGGTCAGTAGAAACCTCATATATATTAACCTATTATTAGTTAAGAGGTCACGAGGTCAGCAGACTGATAGTTTACTTCTCTCCCGTCCATATCTCCTCTAATAATACAAATCTATCAACTAATAAAGACATTTGAGGTCACACTAATCAGTAGTATAAGTGTCAAGCCTTATTAACGTGACCTCAGACACATTGTTAAATCGTCCGTTTCAAACTGCAGATACGAATTGTCACAGTGCCAGCACATTCTCCATGGTATTACCGAGAGACCGCAAATCAGTAGGCTAATCAATACCTTCTATCTGATGGGGAGACGGAGACGGGGGGAGACGGAGATGGGGGGAGATGGAGACGGGGGAGACGGAGACGGGGGGAGACGGAGATGGGGGGAGACGGAGACGGGGGGAGACGGAGACGGGGGGAGACGGAGACGGAGACGGGGGGAGACGGAGACGGGGGAGACGGGGGGAGACAGAGACGGGGGGAGACGGAGACGGGGGGAGACGGAGACGAGGGGAGACGGAGACGGAGACGGGGGGAGACGGAGACGGGGGGAGAAGGAGACGGGGGGAGACGGAGACGGGGGGTGACGGAGACGGAGACGGGGGGAGACGGAGACAGAGACGGGGGGAGACGGAGATGGGGGGAGATGGAGACGGAGACGGGGGGAGACGGAGACGGGGAGAGACAGGGGGGAGACGGAGATGGGGGGGAGACGGAGACGGGGGGAGATGGAGTCGGGGGGAGACGGGTTGACGGGGGGAGACGGAGACGGAGACAGGGGGAGGGGGAGACGGAGACGGGGGGAGACGGAGACGGGGGGAGACGGAGACGGGGGAGACGGAGACGGGGGGAGACGGAGACGGGTGGAAACGGAGACGGGGGGAGACGGAGACAGACGGGGGGAGACGGAGACAGAGACGGGGGGAGATGGAGTCGGGGGGAGACGGAGACAGAGACGGGGGGAGACGGAGTCGGGGGGAGACGGAGTCGGGGGGAGACGGAGTCGGGGGGAGACGGAGACAGGGACGGGGGGAGATGGAGTCGGGGGGAGACGGAGACAGAGACGGGGGGAGACGGAGTCGGGGGGAGACGGAGACAGGGACGGGGGGAGACGGAGTCGGGGGGAGACGGAGACAGAGACGGGGGAGACAAAGACGGAGACGGGGGGAGACGGAGACAGGGGGAGATGGAGACGGAGACGGGGGGAGATGGAAACGGGGGGAGACGGAGACGGAGACGGGGGAGACGGAGTCGGGGGGAGACGGAGACAGAGACGGGGGGAGACGGAGTCGGGGGGAGACGGAGACAAAGACGGGGGGAGACTGAGTCGGGGGCAGACGGAGACAGAGACGGGGGAGACGAAGACGGAGACGGGGGGAGACGGAGACGGGGGGAGACGGAGACGGAGACGGGGGAGACGGAGACGGAGACGGGGGAGACGGAGACGGAGACGGGGGAGACGGAGACGGAGACGGGGGAGACGGAGACGGGGGAGACGGAGACGTGGGGAGACGGAAACGGGGGAGACGGAGACGGGGGGAGACGGGGGGAGGAGACAGAGACGGGGGGAGATGGAGACAGAGACGGGGGGAGACGGAGACAGAGACGGGGGGAGACGGAGTCGGGGGGAGACAGAGTTGGGGGGAGACGGAGACAGAGACGGGGGGAGACGGAGACAGAGACGGGGGGAGACGGAGTCGGGGGGAGACGGAGACAGAGACGGGGGAGACGGAGACGGAGACGGGGGGAGACGGAGACGGGGGGAGATGGAAACGGGAGGAGACGGAGACGGGGGGAGATGGAAACAGGGGGAGACGGAGACGGAGACAGGGGAGACGGAGACGGGGGAGACGGAGACGGAGACGGAGACGGGGGGAGACGGGGGGAGACGGAGACGGGGGGAGACGGGGGGAGACGGAGACGGGGGGAGACGGGGGGAGACAGAGACAGGGGGAGACGGAGACGGGGGAGACGGAGACGGGGGAGACAGAGACGGGGGGAGACGGAGACGGGGTGAGACGGAGACGGGTGGAAACGGAGACGGGGGAGACGGGGACGGGGGAGACGGAGACGTGGGGAGACGGGGAGAGACGGAGACGGGGGGAGACGGAGACAGAGACGGGGGAGACGGAGACGGAGACGGGGGGAGACGGAGTCGGGGGGAGACGGTGACAGAGACGGGGGGAGACGGAGTCGGGGGGAGACGGAGACAGGGACGGGGGGAGACGGAGTCGGGGGGAGACGGAGACAGAGACGGGGGAGACGAAGACGGAGACGGGGGGAGACGGAGACGGAGACGGGGGGAGACGGAGATGGGGGGAGATGGAGACGGAGACGGGGGAGACGGAGACGGAGACGGGGGAGACGGAGACGGAGACGGAGACGGAGACGGGGGGAGACGGAGACGGGGGGAGACGGAGACGGGGGAGACGGAGACGGAGACGGGGGAGACGGAGACGGGGGAGACGGAGACGGAGACGGAGACGGGGGAGACGGAGACGGGGGGAGACGAGACGGGGGGAGACGGGGATGGGGGTGACGGAGACGGGGGGAGACGGAGACGGGGGAGACGGAGACGGGGGGAGACGGAGACGGGGGGAGACGGAGACGGAGACGGGGGGAGACGGGGGGAGGAGACAGAGACGGGGGGAGATGGAGACAGAGACGGGGGGAGACGGAGTCGGGGGGAGACGGAGACAGAGACGGGGGGAGACGGAGTCGGGGGGAGACAGAGTCGGGGGGAGACGGAGACAGAGACGGGGGAGACGGAGCCAGAGACGGGGGGAGACGGAGTCGGGGGGAGACGGAGACAGAGACGGGGGAGACTGAGACGGAGTCGGGGGGAGACGGAGTCGGGGGGAGACGGAGACAGGGACGGGGGGAGACGGAGTCGGGGGGAGACGGAGTCGGGGGGAGACGGAGACAGAGACGGGGGAGACGAAGACGGAGACGGGGGAGACGGAGACGGGGGGAGACGGAGACGGAGACGGGGGAGACGGAGACGGAGACAGGGGAGACGGAGACGGAGACGGAGACGGAGACGTTGGAGACGGAGACGGGGGGAGACGAGACGGGGGGGAGACGGGGATGGGGGGTGACGGAGACGGGGGGAGACGGAGACGGAGACGGGGGGAGACGGAGTCGGGGGGAGACGGAGTCGGGGGGAGACGGAGACAGAGACAGGGGAGACGAAGACGGAGACGGGGGGAGACGGAGACGGAGACGGGGGGAGACGGAGATGGGGGGAGATGGAGACGGAGACGGGGGAGACGGAGACGGAGACGGAGACGGAGACGGGGGAGACGGAGACGGGGGAGACGGAGACGGAGACGGGGGAGACGGAGACGGGGGAGACGGAGACGGAGACGGAGACGGAGACGGGGGAGACGGAGACGGGGGGAGACGAGACGGGGGGGAGACGGGGATGGGGGTGACGGAGACGGGGGGAGACGGAGACGGGGGAGACGGAGACGGGGGGAGACGGAGACGGGGGGAGACGGAGACGGAGACGGGGGGAGACGGGGGGAGGAGACAGAGACGGGGGGAGATGGAGACAGAGACGGGGGGAGACGGAGTCGGGGGGAGACGGAGACAGAGACGGGGGGAGACGGAGTCGGGGGGAGACAGAGTCGGGGGGAGACGGAGACAGAGACGGGGGAGACGGAGCCAGAGACGGGGGGAGACGGAGTCGGGGGGAGACGGAGACAGAGACGGGGGAGACGGAGACGGAGTCGGGGGGAGACGGAGTCGGGGGGAGACGGAGACAGGGACGGGGGGAGACGGAGTCGGGGGGAGACGGAGTCGGGGGGAGACGGAGACAGAGACGGGGGAGACGAAGACGGAGACGGGGGAGACGGAGACGGGGGGAGACGGAGACGGAGACGGGGGAGACGGAGACGGAGACAGGGGAGACGGAGACGGAGACGGAGACGGAGACAGGGGAGACGGAGACGGGGGAGACGGAGACGGGGGGAGACGAGACGGGGGGGAGACGGGGATGGGGGGTGACGGAGACGGGGGGAGACGGAGACGGGGGAGACGGAGATGGGGGGAGATGGAAAGGGGGGGAGACAGAGACGGGGGCAGATGGAAACGGGGGGAGACGGAGTCGGGGGGAGACGCGTTGACGGGGGGAGACGGAGACGGGGGGGAGACGGAGATGGGGGGGAGACGGAGACGGGGGGAGACGGAGTCGGGGGGAGACGGGTTGATGGGGGGAGATGGAGACGGAGACATTGGGAGGGGGAGACGGAGACGGGGGGAGACGGAGACGGGGGAGACGGCGACGGGGAGACGGAGACGGGGGAGACGGAGACGGGGGAGACGGAGACGGGGGGAGACGGAGACGGGTGGAAACGGAGACGGGGGAGACGGAGACGGGGGAGACGGAGACGGGGGGAGACGGGGACAGAGACGGGGGGAGACGGAGTCGGGGGGAGACGGAGACAGAGACGGGGGGAGACGGAGTCGGGGGGAGACGGAGACGGAGACGGGGGAGACGGAGACGGGGGAGACGGAGACGGGGGGAGACGAGACGGGGATGGGGGGTGACGGAGACGGGGGGAGACGGAGACGGGGGAGACGGAGACGGGGGGAGACGGAGACGGGGGAGACAGAGACGGAGACGGGGGGAGACGGGGGGAGGAGACAGAGACGGGGGGAGACGGAGCCAGAGACGGGGGGAGACGGAGTCGGGGGGAGACGGAGACAGAGACGGGGGAGACGGAGACAGAGACGGGGGAGACGGAGACGGAGTCGGGGGGAGACGGAGTCGGGGGGAGACGGAGTCGGGGGGAGACGGAGTCGGGGGGAGACGGAGTCGGGGGGAGACGAAGACGGAGACGGGGGAGACGGAGACGGGGGGAGACGGAGACGGAGACGGGGGACACGGAGACGGGGGAGACGGAGACGGAGACGGGGGAGACGGAGACGGGGGAGACGGAGACGGGGGGAGACGAGACGGGGGGGAGACGGGGATGGGGGGTGACGGAGACGGGGGGAGACGGAGACGGGGGAGACGGAGACGGGGGGAGACGGAGACGGGGGAGACGGGGGGAGGAGACAGAGACGGGGGGAGATGGAGACAGAGTCGGGGGGGAGATGGAGACAGAGACGGGGGAGACGGAGCCAGAGACGGGGGGAGATGAAACGGGGGGAGACGGAGACGGGGGGAGATGGAAACAGGGGGAGACGGAGACAGGGGAGACGGAGACGGGGACGGGGGGAGACGGGGGGAGACGGAGACAGGGGGAGATGGAGACGGGGGGAGACGAGACGGGGGAGACGGAGACGGAGAATTGGGGGAGACGGGGGGAGATGGAGACAGAGACGGGGGAGACGGAGTCGGGGGGAGACAGAGACGGGGGGAGACGGAGTCGGGAGGAGACGGAGACAGAGACGGGGGAGACGGAGACGGGGGGGAGACGGAGACGGGGTAGACGGAGACGGGGGGAGACGGAGACGGGGGGAGACGGAGACGGGGGGAGACGGAGATGGAGACGGGGGGAGACGGAGACGGGGGAGACGGAGACGGGGGGAGACGAAGACAGGGGGAGACGGAGACAGGGGGGAGATAGAGACGGGGGAGACGGAGACGGGGGGAGACGGAGAGGGAGACGGGGGGAGACCGAGACGGAGACGGGAGAGACGGAGACGGAGACAGGGGAGACGGAGGCGGGGGGCGACGGAGTCGGGGGGAGACGGTTACAGAGACGGGGGGAGACGGAGTCGGGGGGAGACGGAGACAGAGACGGGGGAGACGCAGACGGAGACGGGGGGAGACGGAGACGGGGGGAGATGGAAACGGGGGGAGACGGAGACGGGGGGAGATGGAAACGGGGGGAGACGGAGTCGGAGACAAAGACGGGGGGAGACTGAGTCGGGGGGAGACGGAGACAGAGACGGGGGAGACGAAGACGGAGACGGGGGAGACGGAGACGGGGGGAGACGGAGACGGAGACGGGGGAGACGGAGACGGGGGAGACGGAGACGGAGAAGGGGGAGACGGAGACGGAGACGGAGACAGGGGAGACGAGACGGGGGAGACGAGACGGAGACGGAGACGGGGATGGGGGGTGACGGAGACGGGGGGAGACGGAGACGGGGGAGACGGAGACGGGGGGAGACGGAGACGGGGGGAGACGGAGACGGGGGGAGGAGACAGAGACGGGGGGAGACGGAGACAGAGACGGGGGGAGACGGAGTCGGGGGGAGACAGAGTCGGGGGGAGACGGAGACAGAGACGGGGGAGACGGAGACAGAGACGGGGGGAGACGGAGTCGGGGGGAGACAGAGTCGGGGGGAGACGGAGACAGAGACGGGGGAGACGGAGCCAGAGACGGGGGGAGACGGAGTCGGGGGGAGACGGAGACAGAGACGGGGGAGACGGAGACGGAGACGGGGGGAGACGGAGACGGGGGGAGATGGAAACGGGGGGAGACGGAGACGGGGGGAGATGGAAACAGGGGGAGACGGAGACGGAGACAGGGGAGACGGAGACGGGGGAGACGGAGACGGAGACGGAGACGGGGGGAGACGGAGACGGGGGGAGACGGGGGGAGACGGAGACGGGGGGAGACGGGGGGAGACGGAGACGGGGGGAGACGGAGACGGGGGAGACAGAGACGGGGGGAGACGGAGACGGGGTGAGACGGAGACGGGTGGAAACGGAGACGGGGGAGACGGAGACGGGGGAGACGGAGACGTGGGGAGACGGGGAGAGACGGAGACGGGGGGAGACGGAGACAGAGACGGGGGAGACGGAGACGGAGACGGGGGGAGACGGAGTCGGGGGGAGACGGTGACAGAGACGGGGGGAGACGGAGTCGGGGGGAGACGGAGTCGGGGGGAGACGGAGACAGGGACGGGGGGAGACGGAGTCGGGGGGAGACGGAGACAGAGACGGGGGAGACGAAGACGGAGACGGGGGGAGACGGAGACGGAGACGGGGGGAGACGGAGATGGGGGGAGATGGAGACGGAGACGGGGGAGACGGAGACGGAGACGGGGGAGACGGAGACGGAGACGGAGACGGGGGGAGACGGAGACGGGGGGAGACGGAGACGGGGGAGACGGAGACGGAGACGGGGGAGACGGAGACGGGGGAGACGGAGACGGAGACGGAGACGGGGGAGACGGAGACGGGGGGAGACGAGACGGGGGGGAGACGGGGATGGGGGTGACGGAGACGGGGGGAGACGGAGACGGGGGAGACGGAGACGGGGGGAGACGGAGACGGGGGGAGACGGAGACGGAGACGGGGGGAGACGGGGGGAGGAGACAGAGACGGGGGGAGATGGAGACAGAGACGGGGGGAGACGGAGTCGGGGGGAGACGGAGCCAGAGACGGGGGAGACGGAGTCGGGGGGAGACGGAGACAGAGACGGGGGAGACTGAGACGGAGTCGGGGGGAGACGGAGTCGGGGGGAGACGGAGACAGGGACGGGGGGAGACGGAGTCGGGGGGAGACGGAGTCGGGGGGAGACGGAGACAGAGATGGGGGAGACGAAGACGGAGACGGGGGAGACGGAGACGGGGGGAGACGGAGACGGAGACGGGGGAGACGGAGACGGAGACAGGGGAGACGGAGACGGAGACGGAGACGGAGACGGGGGAGACGGAGACGGGGGGAGACGAGACGGGGGGGAGACGGGGATGGGGGGTGACGGAGACGGGGGGAGACGGAGACGGAGACGGGGGGAGACGGAGTCGGGGGGAGACGGAGACAGAGACAGGGGAGACGAAGACGGAGACGGGGGGAGACGGAGACGGAGACGGGGGGAGACGGAGATGGGGGGAGATGGAGACGGAGACGGGGGAGACGGAGACGGAGACGGAGACGGAGACGGGGGAGACGGAGACGGGGGAGACGGGGGAGACGGAGACGGGGGAGACGGAGACGGAGACGGGGGAGACGGAGACGGAGACGGGGGAGACGGAGACGGAGACGGAGACGGAGACGGGGGAGACGGAGACGGGGGGAGACGAGACGGGGGGGAGACGGGGATGGGGGTGACGGAGACGGGGGGAGACGGAGACGGGGGAGACGGAGACGGGGGGAGACGGAGACGGGGGGAGACGGAGACGGAGACGGGGGGAGACGGGGGGAGGAGACAGAGACGGGGGGAGATGGAGACAGAGACGGGGGGAGACGGAGTCGGGGGGAGACGGAGACAGAGACGGGGGGAGACGGAGTCGGGGGGAGACAGAGTCGGGGGGAGACGGAGACAGAGACGGGGGAGACGGAGCCAGAGACGGGGGGAGACGGAGTCGGGGGGAGACGGAGACAGAGACGGGGGAGACGGAGACGGAGTCGGGGGGAGACGGAGTCGGGGGGAGACGGAGACAGGGACGGGGGAGACGGAGTCGGGGGGAGACGGAGTCGGGGGGAGACGGAGACAGAGACGGGGGAGACGAAGACGGAGACGGGGGAGACGGAGACGGGGGGAGACGGAGACGGAGACGGGGGAGACGGAGACGGAGACAGGGGAGACGGAGACGGAGACGGAGACGGAGACAGGGGAGACGGAGACGGGGGAGACGGAGACGGGGGGAGACGAGACGGGGGGGAGACGGGGATGGGGGGTGACGGAGACGGGGGGAGACGGAGACGGGGGAGACGGAGATGGGGGGAGATGGAAAGGGGGGGAGACAGAGACGGGGGCAGATGGAAACGGGGGGAGACGGAGTCGGGGGGAGACGGGTTGACGGGGGGAGACGGAGACGGGGGGGAGACGGAGATGGGGGGGAGACGGAGACGGGGGGAGACGGAGTCGGGGGGAGACGGGTTGATGGGGGGAGATGGAGACGGAGACATTGGGAGGGGGAGACGGAGACGGGGGGAGACGGAGACGGGGGAGACGGCGACGGGGAGACGGAGACGGGGGAGACGGAGACGGGGGAGACGGAGACGGGGGGAGACGGAGACGGGTGGAAACGGAGACGGGGGAGACGGAGACGGGGGAGACGGAGACGGGGGGAGACGGGGACAGAGACGGGGGGAGACGGAGTCGGGGGGAGACGGAGACAGAGACGGGGGGAGACGGAGTCGGGGGGAGACGGAGACGGAGACGGGGGAGACAGAGACGGGGGAGACGGAGACGGGGGAGACGGAGACGGGGGGAGACGAGACGGGGATGGGGGGTGACGGAGACGGGGGGAGACGGAGACGGGGGAGACGGAGACGGGGGGAGACGGAGACGGGGGAGACAGAGACGGAGACGGGGGGAGACGGGGGGAGGAGACAGAGACGGGGGGAGACGGAGCCAGAGACGGGGGGAGACGGAGTCGGGGGGAGACGGAGACAGAGACGGGGGAGACGGAGACAGAGACGGGGGAGACGGAGACGGAGTCGGGGGGAGACGGAGTCGGGGGGAGACGGAGTCGGGGGGAGACGGAGTCGGGGGGAGACGGAGTCGGGGGGAGACGAAGACGGAGACGGGGGAGACGGAGACGGGGGGAGACGGAGACGGAGACGGGGGACACGGAGACGGAGACGGGGGAGACGGAGACGGAGACGGGGGAGACGGAGACGGGGGAGACGGAGACGGGGGGAGACGAGACGGGGGGGAGACGGGGATGGGGGGTGACGGAGACGGGGGGAGACGGAGACGGGGGAGACGGAGACGGGGGGAGACGGAGACGGGGGAGACGGGGGGAGGAGACAGAGACGGGGGGAGATGGAGACAGAGTCGGGGGGGAGATGGAGACAGAGACGGGGGAGACGGAGCCAGAGACGGGGGGAGATGAAACGGGGGGAGACGGAGACGGGGGGAGATGGAAACAGGGGGAGACGGAGACAGGGGAGATGGAGACGGGGACGGGGGGAGACGGAGACAGGGGGAGATGGAGACGGGGGGAGACGAGACGGGGGAGACGGAGACGGAGAATTGGGGGAGACGGGGGGAGATGGAGACAGAGACGGGGGAGACGGAGTCGGGGGGAGACAGAGACGGGGGGAGACGGAGTCGGGAGGAGACGGAGACAGAGACGGGGGAGACGGAGACGGGGGGGAGACGGAGACGGGGTAGACGGAGACGGGGGGAGACGGAGACGGGGGGAGACGGAGACGGGGGGAGACGGAGATGGAGACGGGGGGAGACGGAGA
Source organism: Oncorhynchus mykiss (assembly GCF_013265735.2). NCBI lineage: Eukaryota > Metazoa > Chordata > Actinopteri > Salmoniformes > Salmonidae > Oncorhynchus > Oncorhynchus mykiss. Next base: position 646,622 of record NC_048582.1, on the reverse strand, counting down.
CGGGGGAGACGGAGACGGGGGGAGACGAAGACAGGGGGAGACGGAGACAGGGGGGAGATAGAGACGGGGGAGACGGAGACGGGGGGAGACGGAGAGGGAGACGGGGGGAGACCGAGACGGAGACGGGAGAGACGGAGACGGAGACAGGGGAGACGGAGGCGGGGGGCGACGGAGTCGGGGGGAGACGGTTACAGAGACGGGGGGAGACGGAGTCGGGGGGAGACGGAGACAGAGACGGGGGAGACGCAGACGGAGACGGGGGGAGACGGAGACGGGGGGAGATGGAAACGGGGGGAGACGGAGACGGGGGGAGATGGAAACGGGGGGAGACGGAGTCGGAGACAAAGACGGGGGGAGACTGAGTCGGGGGGAGACGGAGACAGAGACGGGGGAGACGAAGACGGAGACGGGGGAGACGGAGACGGGGGGAGACGGAGACGGAGACGGGGGAGACGGAGACGGGGGAGACGGAGACGGAGAAGGGGGAGACGGAGACGGAGACGGAGACAGGGGAGACGAGACGGGGGAGACGAGACGGAGACGGAGACGGGGATGGGGGGTGACGGAGACGGGGGGAGACGGAGACGGGGGAGACGGAGACGGGGGGAGACGGAGACGGGGGGAGACGGGGGGAGGAGACAGAGACGGGGGGAGACGGAGACAGAGACGGGGGGAGACGGAGTCGGGGGGAGACAGAGTCGGGGGGAGACGGAGACAGAGACGGGGGGAGACGGAGTCGGGGGGAGACAGAGTCGGGGGGAGACGGAGACAGAGACGGGGGAGACGGAGCCAGAGACGGGGGAGACGGAGTCGGGGGGAGACGGAGACAGAGACGGGGGAGACGGAGACGGAGACGGGGGGAGACGGAGACGGGGGGAGATGGAAACGGGGGGAGACGGAGACGGGGGGAGATGGAAACAGGGGGAGACGGAGACGGAGACAGGGGAGACGGAGATGGAGACGGAGACGGGGGGAGACGGGGGCGGGGGGAGACGGAGACAGGGGGAGATGGAGACGGGGGGAGACGGAGTCGGGGGGAGACGGAGACAGAGACGGGGGGAGACGGAGTCGGGGGGAGACGGAGACAGAGACGGGGGAGACGGAGACGGGGGGGAGACGGAGACGGGGTAGACGGAGACGGGGGGGAGACGGAGACGGGGGGAGACGGAGACGGGGGGAGACGGAGATGGAGACGGGGGGAGACGGAGACGGGGGAGACGGAGACGGGGGAAGACGAAGACAGGGGGAGACGGAGACAGGGGGGAGATAGAGACGGGGGAGACGGAGACGGGGGGAGACGGAGAGGGAGACGGGGGGAGACGGAGACGGAGACGGGGGAGACAGAGACGGAGACACGGGAGACGGAGACGGGGGCAGACGGAGTCGGGGGGAGACAGAGACAGAGACGGGGGGAGACGGAGACAGAGACAGGGGAGACGCAGACGGAGACGGGGGGAGACGGAGACGGGGGGAGATGGAAACGGGGGGAGACGGAGACGGGGGGAGATGGAAACGGGGGGAGACGGAGTCGGGGGGAGACGGGTTGACGGGGGGAGATGGAAACGGGGGGAGACGGAGACGGGGGGGAGATGGAAACGGGGGGAGACGGAGACAGGGGAGACGGAGATGGGTGGAGACGGAGATGGGGGAGACGGAGACGGGGGGAGACGGAGTCGGGGGGAGACGGGTTGACGAGGGGAGACGGAGACGGGGGGAGACGGAGACGGGGGAGACGGAGACGGGGGGAGACGGAGACGGGTGGAAACGGAGACCGGGGAGACGGAGACGTGGGGAGACGGGGAGAGACGGAGACGGGGGGAGACGGAGACGGGGGGAGACGGAGACAGAGACGGGGAGAGACGGAGACAGAGACGGGGGGAGACGGAGTCGGGGGGAGACAGAGACAGAGACAGGGGGAGACGGAGTCGGGGGGAGACGGAGTCGGGGGGAGACGGAGACAGAGACGGGGGTAGACGGAGACAGAGACGGGGGGAGACGGAGTCGGGGGGGGAGACGGAGACAGAGACGGGGGAGACGAAGACGGAGACGGGGGGAGACGGAGACGGGGGGAGACGGAGACGGAGACGGAGACGGTTGGAGACGGAGACGGGGGGAGATGGAAACGGGGGGAGACGGAGACGGAGACGGGGGAGACGGAGTCGGGGGGAGACGGAGACAGAGACGGGGGAGACGAAGACGGAGACGGGGGGAGACGGAGACGGGGGGAGATGGAGACGGGGGGAGACGAGACGGGGGGAGACGGGGATGGGGGGTGACGGAGACGGGGGGAGACGGAGACGGAGACGGGGGGAGACGGGGGGAGGAGACAGAGACGGGGGAGATGGAGACAGAGACGGGGGGAGACGGAGTCGGGGGGAGACGGAGACAGAGACGGGGGAGACGGAGACAGAGACGGGGGGAGACGGAGACGTGGGGAGACGGGGAGAGACGGAGACGGGGGGAGACGGAGACAGAGACGGGGGGAGACGGAGACAGAGACGGGGGGAGACGGAGACGGAGAATTGGGGAGACGGGGGGAGATGGAGACGGGGGGAGATGGAAACGGGTGGAGAAGGAGAGGGAGACGGGGGAGACGGAGACGGAGACGGAAACGGGGGAGACGGAGACGGGGGAGACGGAGACGGAGAAGGAGACAGGGGAGACGGAGACGGGGGGAGACGGAGTCGGGGGGTGACGGAGACAGAGACGGGGGGAGACGGAGTCGGGGGGAGACGGAGTCGGGGGGAGACAGAGTCGGGGGGAGACGGAGACAGAGACGGGGTAGACGGAGACGGGGGGGAGACGGAGACGGGGGGAGACGGAGACGGGGGGAGACGGAGATGGAGACGGGGGGAGACGGAGACGGGGGAGACGGAGACGGGGGAAGACGAAGACAGGGGGAGACGGAGACAGGGGGGAGATAGAGACGGGGGAGACGGAGACGGGGGGAGACGGAGAGGGAGACGGAGACGGAGACGGGGGAGACGGAGACGGAGACACGGGAGACGGAGACGGGGGCAGACGGAGTCGGGGGGAGACAGAGACAGAGACGGGGGGAGACGGAGTCGGGGGGAGACGGAGACAGAGACAGGGGAGACGCAGACGGAGACGGGGGGAGACGGAGACGGGGGGAGATGGAAACGGGGGGAGACGGAGACGGGGGGAGATGGAAACGGGGGGAGACGGAGTCGGGGGGAGACGGGTTGACGGGGGGAGATGGAAACGGGGGGAGACGGAGACGGGGGGGAGATGGAAACGGGGGGAGACGGAGACAGGGGAGACGGAGATGGGTGGAGACGGAGATGGGGGAGACGGAGACGGGGGGAGACGGAGTCGGGGGGAGACGGGTTGACGAGGGGAGACGGAGACGGGGGGAGACGGAGACGGGGGGAGACGGAGACGGGGGGAGACGGAGACGGGTGGAAACGGAGACCGGGGAGACGGAGACGTGGGGAGACGGGGAGAGACGGAGACGGGGGGAGACGGAGACGGGGGGAGACGGAGACAGAGACGGGGAGAGACGGAGACAGAGACGGGGGGAGACGGAGTCGGGGGGAGACAGAGACAGAGACAGGGGGAGACGGAGTCGGGGGGAGACGGAGTCGGGGGGAGACGGAGACAGAGACGGGGGTAGACGGAGACAGAGACGGGGGGAGACGGAGTCGGGGGGGGAGACGGAGACAGAGACGGGGGAGACGAAGACGGAGACGGGGGGAGACGGAGACAGGGGGGAGACGGAGACGGAGACGGTTGGAGACGGAGACGGGGGGAGATGGAAACGGGGGGAGACGGAGACGGAGACGGGGGAGACGGAGTCGGGGGGAGACGGAGACAGAGACGGGGGAGACGAAGACGGAGACGGGGGGAGACGGAGACGGGGGGAGATGGAGACGGGGGGAGACGAGACGGGGGGGGATGGGGGGTGACGGAGACGGGGGGAGACGGAGACGGAGACGGGGGGAGACGGGGGGAGGAGACAGAGACGGGGGAGATGGAGACAGAGACGGGGGGAGACGGAGTCGGGGGGAGACGGAGACAGAGACGGGGGAGACGGAGACAGAGACGGGGGGAGACGGAGACGTGGGGAGACGGGGAGAGACGGAGACGGGGGGAGACGGAGACAGAGACGGGGGGAGACGGAGACAGAGACGGGGGGAGACGGAGACGGAGAATTGGGGAGACGGGGGGAGATGGAGACGGGGGGAGATGGAAACGGGTGGAGAAGGAGAGGGAGACGGGGGAGACGGAGACGGAGACGGAGACGGGGGAGACGGAGACGGGGGAGACGGAGACGGAGACGGAGACAGGGGAGACGGAGACGGGGGGAGACGGAGTCGGGGGGTGACGGAGACAGAGACGGGGGGAGACGGAGTCGGGGGGAGACGGAGACAGAGACAGGGGAGATGAAGACGGAGACGGGGGGAGATGGAAACGGGGGGAGACGGAGACGGGGGGAGATGGAAACGGGGGGAGACGGAGACAGGGGAGACGGAGATGGGGGGAGACGGAGATGGGGGGAGACGGAGTCGGGGGGAGACGGGTTGACGGGGGAGACGGAGACAGGGGGAGGGGGAGACGGAGACGGAGTCGGGGGGAGACGGAGACAGAGACGGGGGAGACGGAGACAGAGACGGGGGGAGACGGAGACGTGGGGAGACGGGGAGAGACGGAGACGGGGGGAGACGGAGACAGAGACGGGGGGAGACGGAGACAGAGACGGGGGGAGACGGAGACGGAGAATTGGGGAGACGGGGGGAGATGGAGACGGGGGGAGATGGAAACGGGTGGAGAAGGAGAGGGAGACGGGGGAGACGGAGACGGAGACGGAGACGGGGGAGACGGAGACGGGGGAGACGGAGACGGAGACGGAGACAGGGGAGACGGAGACGGGGGGAGACGGAGTCGGGGGGTGACGGAGACAGAGACGGGGGGAGACGGAGTCGGGGGGAGACGGAGACAGAGACGGGGGAGATGAAGACGGAGACGGGGGGAGATGGAAACGGGGGGAGACGGAGACGGGGGGAGATGGAAACGGGGGGAGACGGAGACAGGGGAGACGGAGATGGGGGGAGACGGAGATGGGGGGAGACGGAGTCGGGGGGAGACGGGTTGACGGGGGAGACGGAGACAGGGGGAGGGGGAGACGGAGACGGGGGGAGACGAAGACGGAGACGGAGACGGAGACGGGGGGAGATGGAAACGGGGGGAGACGGAGACGGGGGGAGATGGAAACGGGGGGAGACGGAGACAGGGGAGACGGAGATGGGGGGAGATGGAGATGGGGGAGATGGAGACGGGGGGAGACGGAGTCGGGGGGAGACGGGTTGACGGGGGGAGACGGGTTGACGGGGGGAGACGGAGACAGGGGGAGGGGGAGACGGAGACGGGGGGAGACGGAGACGGGGGAGATGGAGACGGGGGGAGACGGAGACGGGTGGAAACGGAGACAGAGACGGGGGGAGACGGAGTCGGGGGGAGACAGAGACAGAGACGGGGGGAGACGGAGTCGGGGGGAGACGGAGTCGGGGGGAGACGGAGACAGGGACGGGGGGAGACGGAGTCGGGGGGAGACGGAGTCGGGGGGAGACGGAGACAGAGACGGGGGAGACGAAGACGGAGACGGGGGGAGACGGAGACGGGGGGAGACGGAGACGGAGACGGAGACGGGGGGAGATGGAAACGGGTGGAGACGGAGACGGAGACGGGGGAGACGGAGACGGGGGAGACGGAGACGGAGACAGGGGAGACGGAGACGGGGGAGACGGAGACGGGGGGAGACGAGACGGGGGGGAGACGGGGATGGTGGGTGACAGAGACGGGGGGAGACTGAGACGGGGGAGACGGAGACGGGGGGAGACGGAGTCGGGGGGAGACGGAGACAGAGACGGGGGTAGACGAAGACAGAGACGGGGGGAGACGGAGTCGGGGGGAGACGGAGACAGAGACGGGGAGACGGAGACGGGGGGAGACGGAGTCGGGGGGAGACGGAGACAGAGACAGGGGAGACGCAGACGAGACGGGGGGAGACGGAGACGGGGGGAGATGGAAACGGGGGGAGACGGAGACGGGGGGAGATGGAAACGGGGGGAGACGGAGTCGGGGGGAGACGGGTTGACGGGGGGAGATGGAAACGGGGGGAGACGGAGACGGGGGGGAGATGGAAACGGGGGGAGACGGAGACAGGGGAGACGGAGATGGGTGGAGACGGAGATGGGGGAGACGGAGACGAGGGGAGACGGAGTCGGGGGGAGACGGGTTGACGGGGGGAGACGGGTTGACGGGGGGAGACGGAGACAGGGGGAGGGGAGACGGAGACGGGGGGAGACGGAGACGGGGGAGACGGAGACGGGGGGAGACGGAGACGGGTGGAAACGGAGACCGGGGAGACGGAGACGTGGGGAGACGGAGACGGGGGGAGACGGAGACAGAGACGAGGGGAGACGGAGACAGAGACGGGGGGAGACGGAGACGGAGAATTGGGGAGACGGGGGGAGATGGAGACGGGGGGAGATGGAAACGGGTGGAGAAGGAGAGGGAGACGGGGGAGACGGAGACGGAGACGGGGGAGACGGAGACGGAGACGGAGACAGGGGAGACGGAGACGGGGGGAGACGGAGTCGGGGGGTGACGGAGACAGAGACGGGGGGAGACGGAGTCGGGGGGAGACGGAGACAGAGACGGGGGAGATGAAGACGGAGACGGGGGGAGATGGAAACGGGGGGAGACGGAGACGGGGGGAGATGGAAACGGGGGGAGACGGAGACAGGGGAGACGGAGATGGGGGGAGACGGAGATGGGGGGAGACGGAGACGGGGGGAGACGGAGTCGGGGGGAGACGGGTTGACGGGGGGAGACGGAGACAGGGGGAGGGGGAGACGGAGACGGGGGGAGACGGAGACGGGGGAGACGGAGACGGGGGGAGACGGAGATGGGGGGAGACGGAGACGGGTGGAAACGGAGACGGGGGAGACGGAGACGGGGGAGACGGAGACGTGGGGAGACGAGGAGAGACGGAGACGGGGGGAGACGGAGACAGGGACGGGGGGAGACGGAGACAGGGACGGGGGGAGACGGAGTCGGGGGGAGACGGAGACAGAGACGGGGGAGACGAAGACGGAGACGGGGGGGAGACGGGGGGAGACGGAGACGGAGACGGAGACGGGGGGAGACGGAGACGGGGGGAGATGGAAACGGGGGGAGACGGAGACGGAGACGGGGGAGACGGAGTCGGGGGGAGACGGAGACGGAGACGGGGGAGACGGAGTCGGGGGGAGACGGAGACAGAGACGGGGGAGACGAAGACGGAGACGGAGACGGGGGGAGACGGAGTCGGGGGGAGACGGAGACAGAGACGGGGGAGATGAAGACGGAGACGGGGGGAGACGGAGACGGAGACGGAGACGGAGACGGAGACGGGGGGAGATGGAAACGGGTGGAGACGGAGACGGAGACGGGGGAGACGGAGACGGATGAGACGGAGATGGAGACGGAGACAGGGGAGACGGAGACGGAGACAGAGACGGGGGGAGACGGAGTCGGGGGGTGACGGAGACGGGGGGAGACGGAGACGGGGGAGACGGAGATGGGGGAGACGGAGACGGAGACGGGGGAGACGGAGACGGAGACGGGGGAGACGGAGACAGGGGAGACGGAGACGGGGGAGACGGAGACGGGGGGAGACGAGACGGGGGGGAGACGGGGATGGTGGGTGACAGAGACGGGGGGAGACGGAGACGGGGGAGACGGAGACGGGGGGAGACGGAGTCGGGGGGAGACGGAGACAGAGACGGGGGTAGACGGAGACAGAGACGGGGGGAGACGGAGTCGGGGGGAGACGGAGACAGAGACGGGGAGACGGAGACGGGGGGAGACGGAGACGGGGGGAGACGGAGACGGGGGGAGACGGAGACGGGGGGAGACGGAGATGGAGACGGGGGAGACGGAGACGGGGGGGAGACGGAGACGGGGGAGACGGAGACGGGGGGAGACGGAGACGGGGGAGACGGAGACGGGGGAGACGGGTGGAAACGGAGACGGGGAGACGGAGACGGGGGAGACGGAGACGTGGGGAGACGAGGAGAGACGGAGACGGGGGGAGACGGAGACAGGGACGGGGGGAGACGGAGTCGGGGGGAGACGGAGTCGGGGGGAGACGGAGTCGGGGGGAGACGGAGACAGAGACGGGGGACACGAAGACGGAGACGGGGGGAGACGGAGACGGGGGGAGACGGAGACGGAGACGGAGACGGTTGGAGACGGAGACGGGGGGAGATGGAAACGGGGGGAGACGGAGACGGGGGAGACGGAGTCGGGGGGAGACGGAGACGGGGGAGACGGAGACGTGGGGAGACGAGGAGAGACGGAGACGGGGGGAGACGGAGACAGGGACGGGGGGAGACTGAGTCGGGGGGAGACGGAGACGGTTGGAGACGGAGACGGGGGAGATGGAAACGGGGGGAGACGGAGACGGAGACGGGGGAGACGGAGACGGAGACGGAGACGGGGGGAGACGGAGACGGGGGGAGATGGAAACGGGGGGAGACGGAGACAGGGGAGACGGAGATGGGTGGAGACGGAGATGGGGGAGACGGAGACGGGGGGAGACGGAGACGGGGGGAGACGGAGTCGGGGGGAGACGGGTTGACGGGGGGAGACGGGTTGACGGGGGGAGACGGAGACGGGGGGAGACGGAGACGGGGGGAGACGGAGACGGGGGGAGACGGAGACGGGTGGAAACGGAGACCGGGGAGACGGAGACGTGGGGAGACGGGGAGAGACGGAGACGGGGGGAGACGGAGACAGAGACGGGGAGAGACGGAGACAGAGACGGGGGGAGACGGAGTCGGGGGGAGACAGAGACAGAGACGGGGGGAGACGGAGTCGGGGGGAGACGGAGTCGGGGGGAGACGGAGTCGGGGGGAGACGGAGACAGAGACGGGGGTAGACGGAGACAGAGACGGGGGAGACGGAGTCGGGGGGGGAGACGGAGACAGAGACGGGGAGACGAAGATGGAGACGGGGGGAGACGGAGACGGGGGGAGACGGAGACGGAGACGGAGACGGAGACGGTTGGAGACGGAGACGGGGGGAGATGGAAACGGGGGGAGACGGAGACGGGGGAGACGGAGTCGGGGGGAGACGGAGACAGAGACGGGGGAGACGAAGACGGAGACGGGGGGAGACGGAGACGGGGGGAGATGGAGACGGGGGGAGACGAGACGGGGGGAGACGGGGATGGGGGGTGACGGAGACGGGGGGAGACGGAGACGGAGACGGGGGGAGACGGGGGGAGGAGACAGAGACGGGGGAGATGGAGACAGAGACGGGGGGAGACGGAGTCGGGGGAAGACGGAGACAGAGACGGGGGAGACGGAGACAGAGACGGGGGGAGACGGAGACGTGGGGAGACGGGGAGAGACGGAGGCGGGGGGAGACGGAGACAGAGACGGGGGGAGACGGAGACAGAGACGGGGGGAGACGGAGACAGAGACGGGGGGAGACGGAGACGGAGAATTGGGGAGACGGGGGGAGATGGAGACGGAGACGGGGGAGACGGAGACGGGGGAGACGGAGACGGGGGAGACGGAGACGGAGACGGAGACAGGGGAGACGGAGACGGGGGGAGATGGAAACGGGGGGAGACGGAGACAGAGACGGGGGAGATGAAGACGGAGACGGGGGGAGATGGAAACGGGGGGAGACGGAGACGGGGGGAGATGGAAACGGGGGGAGACGGAGACAGGGGAGACGGAGATGGGGGGAGACGGAGATGGGGGGAGACGGAGACGGGGGGAGACGGAGTCGGGGGGAGACGGGTTGACGGGGGAGACGGAGACAGGGGGAGGGGGAGACGGAGACGGGGGGAGACGGAGACGGGGGAGACAGAGATGGGGGAGACAGAGATGGGGGGAGACGGAGACGGGTGGAAACGGAGACGGGGGAGACGGAGACGGGGGAGACGGAGACGTGGGGAGACGAGGAGAGACGGAGACGGGGGAAGACGGAGACAGCGACGGGGGGAGACGGAGACAGGGACGGGGGGAGACGGAGTCGGGGGGAGACGGAGACAGAGACGGGGGAGACGAAGACGGAGACGGGGGGGAGACGGGGGGAGACGGAGACGGAGACGGGGGGAGACGGAGACGGGGGGAGATGGAAACGGGGGGAGACGGAGACAGGGGGGAGATAGAGACGGGGGAGACGGAGACGGGGGGAGACGGAGAGGGAGACGGGGGGAGACGGAGAGGGAGACGGGGGGAGACGGAGACGGAGACGGGGGAGACGGAGACGGAGACAGGGGAGACGGAGACGGGGGGAGACGGAGTCGGGGGAGACGGAGACAGAGACGGGGGGAGACGGAGTCGGGGGGAGACGGAGACAGAGACAGGGGAGACGCAGACGGAGACGGGGGGAGACGGAGACAGAGACGGGGGAGATGAAGACGGAGACGGGGGGAGATGGAAACGGGGGGAGACGGAGACGGGGGGAGATGGAAACGGGGGGAGACGGAGACAGGGGAGACGGAGATGGGGGGAGACGGAGATGGGGGGAGACGGAGACGGGGGGAGACGGAGTCGGGGGGAGACGGGTTGACGGGGGAGACGGAGACAGGGGGAGGGGGAGACGGAGACGGGGGGAGACGGAGACGGGGGAGACGGAGATGCGGGGAGACGGAGATGGGGGGAGACGGAGACGGGTGGAAACGGAGACGGGGGAGACGGAGACGGGGGAGACGGAGACGGGGGGAGGGGGAGACGGAGACGGGGGGAGACGGAGACGGGGGAGACGGAGATGGAGAGACGGAGACGGGGGAAGACGGAGACAGGGACGGGGGGAGACGGAGACAGGGACGGGGGGAGACGGAGTCGGGGGGAGACGGAGACAGAGACGGGGGAGACGAAGACGGAGACGGGGGGACGGGGGGAGACGGAGACGGGGGGAGATGGAAACGGGGGGAGACGGAGACAGGGGGGAGACAGAGAGGGAGACGGGGGGAGACGGAGAGGGAGACGGGGGGAGACGGAGACGGGGGAGACGGAGACGGAGACAGGGGAGACGGAGACGGGGGGAGACGGAGTCGGGGGAGACGGAGACAGAGACGGGGGGAGACGGAGTCGGGGGGAGACGGAGACAGAGACAGGGGAGACGCAGACGGGGGGAGACGGAGACAGAGACGGGGGAGATGAAGACGGAGACGGGGGGAGATGGAAACGGGGGGAGACGGAGACGGGGGGAGATGGAGACGGGGGAGACGGAGACGTGGGGAGACGGAGACAGGGACGGGGGGAGACGGAGACAGGGACGGGGGGAGACGGAGTCGGGGGGAGACGGAGACAGAGACGGGGGAGACGAAGACGGAGACGGGGGGGAGACGGGGGGAGACGGAGACGGACATTGTAACCAGGAACAGTATTGTAACATTGTAACCAGGAACAGTATTGTAACGTTGTAACTAGGATCAGCAACAGTATTGTTATCCAGTTGGCCACCAGACAGATGGACTGACAGTAGAAGAGAGAGATGGACAACAGATAACAGACAATGGGGGAGTGATGTCTGCTGCAAGGGAAACAGTGACTTCCTGTAGGAGCCAAGGGATTAAACCAAGGAGAACAGGCTTCTATAGGAGCCAAGGGCTTAAATCAAGGGAAACAGTGACTTCCTGTAGGAGCCAAGAGTTTAAATCAATGAGAACAGGCTTCTATAGGAGTCAAGGGTTTAAATCAAGGAGAACAGGCTTCACATCTCTCTGGGTTGTTCCTCCATGTTTCTCCCGATCACACCAGTTGAAGCCGCTCTCAGACATTTCTGCCTGGGAAACATTCATCAAAACTAGTTTTTAAATCCATTGTATTAGATTCATGATGGTCTGTAAGGTCTGTTGGCTGTCTTGTCTCTCCGTCAGTAACAGGGGGACATAACGGGGTAAAATGAACCACAGCGCCCTCCAGTGTTCAGACAAACTATTACGTCATAGTTTGTCCTCCATAATGTGAATCGTGTTGTAATATTAATTTAAGTAAAGAATTCAAAACCAGCCCGATGTCAAGAACTAAAACGTCAAACTGTAGACGTCATTACAGACTTTTTGTTTTCTTTTTTCTCTACTGTATTATTGACTGTATGTTTTGTTTACTCCATGTGTAACTCTGTGTTGTTCATGTCGCACTGCTTTGCTTTATCTTGGTCAGGGTCACAGTTGTAAATGAGAACTTGTTCTCAACTAGCTTACCTGGTTAAATAAAGGGGAAATTAAAAAAAACACCTATGTCAATAATTAATATGTCACTGTAGATGTCATTATTCAAAAAGGACAATCTAGGATTCAAACAAAACAATAACAAACATGGATGTACCAACCCCAGATCCCCCCCCCTTTAAGTCATTCTGGTGTCAAGGATTCACAATGGAGGAATTGATGACGAGGCTGTGGGTGGAGCTGATGACGTCACGGCGACAGACAGAAGGACATTATGGTCTGGCGACCAGGGGGTCAGAGTGAGACAGGACACACGGGATGTGAATTATTCACGTTGTTTCCCTGTTCCCAGTAACAGGACCCAATAGACCCAGTAGCAGGTCCTTGTAAAACACCCTCCTGTCAGCCTCCATGCAGAGATTGATGGAGAGTTTTGAACCCCATTAAGACACACAACGACAACAACCAAAAAAAAAGAGGTCATTTTGGCTCCGTTGGCTCAACAATTACAGCAGTTTCTCATAACCCTGCTGTTGACTGGTGGGCTGACAGGGAAACTAATCCTCACACAGACACTAATTCCTTATAAACACTGTTGTATTACGTGAAAACATGTCGTCGTCGTCCCCCCCGACCTCGCATGATTCTGGCAGCGGAACGTTGATGATTTAGGGCCACTACTCCTGTCTCAAACTGTGTCTGCTCTGCTGCGGGGCCGAGGCTGTGTGTGTGTGTGTGTGTGTGTGTGCGTGTGCGCTGCGGGGCCGAGGCTGTGTATGTGCGTGTGTGTGTGTGTGCGCGCGCTGCGGGGCCGGGGCCGAGGCTGTGTCTGTGTGTGTGTGTGTGTGTGCGCGCGCTGCCGGGCCGAGGCTGTGTGTGTGTGTGTGTGGTGTGTGTGTGTGCGCTGCGGGGCCGAGGCTGTGTGTGTGTGTGTGGTGTGTGTGTGTACGCTGCGGGGCCGAGGCTGTGTGTGTGTGTGCGCTGCGGGGCCGAGGCTGTGTGTGTGTGTGTGTGTGTGTGTGTGTGTGTGTGTGTGTGTGTGTGTGTGTGTGTGCAGGGCTCTGCTTGTTAAAGGATGCTGGGGTATAAATACTAAATTAATCATGTTTTGGCTCAACTTGCGGGGCCTCTGCTGAAATGTGCTTATTGAGGCCCGTGATCACATCCAATATTAACAGCTGTGTTTCCCTGACAACGGCAGGAGGGTGGAGGATGAGGAGGAGGGGGTCTCCTTCCTCGTGACATCAGAGGAAGGGAGCTTCCATATGTTGGTTTGACTTCTTTCTACAAAACAGATGCAATTCATTAATTGATATGCAAAAAAAATAAAATCCAGTCTTGTGAAATGTGATGCTGTTATTCAAATGACTGTGAATAAATACATTGTAAAGTGTGATGCCTGATGTGACTCTGTGTAAAGTGAGATGCTTGATGTGACTTTATAGCCCAGTGTAAAGTGAGATGCTTGATGTGACTCTGTAGCCCAGTGTAAAGTGAGATGCTTGATATGACTCTGTAGCCCAGTGTAAAGTGTGATGCCTGATGTGAATCTGTAGCCCAGTGTAAAGTGTGATGCCTGATGTGACTCTGTAGCCCAGTGTAAAGTGAGATGCCTGATATGACTATGGCCCAGTGTAAAGTGTGATGCCTGATGTGAATCTGTAGCCCAGTGTAACGTGTGATGCCTGATGTGACTCTGTAGCCCAGTGTAAAGTGTGATGCCTGATGTGAATCTGTAGCCCAGTGTAAAGTGAGATGCCTGATATGACTCTGTAGCCCAATGTAAAGTGTGATGCCTGATGTGACTCTGTAGCCCAGTGTAAAGTGTGATGCCTGATGTGAATCTGTAGCCCAGTGTAAAGTGTGATGCCTGATGTGACTCTGTAGCCCAGTGTAAAGTGTGATGCCTGATGTGAATCTGTAGCCCAGTGTAAAGTGTGATGCCTGATGTGAATCTGTAGCCCAGTGTAAAGTGTGATGCCTGATGTGAATCTGTAGCCCAGTGTAAAGTGTGATGCCTGATGTGAATCTGTAGCCCAGTGTAAAGTGTGATGCCTGATGTGACTCTGTAGCCCAGTGTAAAGTGAGATGCCTGATATGACTATGGCCCAGTGTAAAGTGTGATGCCTGATGTGAATCTGTAGCCCAGTGTAACGTGTGATGCCTGATGTGACTCTGTAGCCCAGTGTAAAGTGTGATGCCTGATGTGACTCTGTAGCCCAGTGTAAAGTGAGATGCCTGATGTAACTCTGTAGCCCAGTGTAAAGTGTGATGCCTGATGTGAATCTGTAGCCCAGTGTAAAGTGTGATGCCTGATGTGAATCTGTAGCCCATTGTAAAGTGTGATGCCTGATGTGAATCTGTAGCCCAGTGTAAAGTGTGATGCCTGATGTGACTCTGTAGCCCAGTGTAAAGTGAGATGCCTGATATGACTATGGCCCAGTGTAAAGTGTGATGCCTGATGTGAATCTGTAGCCCAGTGTAACGTGTGATGCCTGATGTGACTCTGTAGCCCAGTGTAAAGTGTGATGCCTGATGTGACTCTGTAGCCCAGTGTAAAGTGAGATGCTTGATGTGACTCTATAGCCCAGTGTAAAGTGAGATGCTTGATATGACTCTGTAGCCCAGTGTAAAGTGTGATGCCTGATGTGAATCTGTAGCCCAGTGTAAAGTGTGATGCCTGATGTGACTCTGTAGCCCAGTGTAAAGTGAGATGCCTGATATGACTATGGCCCAGTGTAAAGTGTGATGCCTGATGTGAATCTGTAGCCCAGTGTAACGTGTGATGCCTGATGTGACTCTGTAGCCCAGTGTAAAGTGTGATGCCTGATGTGACTCTGTAGCCCAGTGTAAAGTGTGATGCCTGATGTGACTCTGTAGCCCAGTGTAAAGTGTGATGCCTGATGTGACTCTGTAGCCCAGTGTAAAGTGTGATGCCTGATGTGACTCTGTAGCCCAGTGTAAAGTGTGATGCCTGATGTGAATCTGTAGCCCAGTGTAAAGTGAGATGCCTGATATGACTATGGCCCAGTGTAAAGTGTGATGCCTGATGTGAATCTGTAGCCCAGTGTAAAGTGTGATGCCTGATGTGAATCTGTAGCCCAGTGTAAAGTGTGATGCCTGATGTGAATCTGTAGCCCAGTGTAAAGTGTGATGCCTGATGTGAATCTGTAGCCCAGTGTAAAGTGTGATGCCTGATGTGACTCTGTAGCCCAGTGTAAAGTGTGATGCCTGATGTGAATCTGTAGCCCAGTGTAACGTGTGATGCCTGATGTGACTCTGTAGCCCAGTGTAAAGTGTGATGCCTGATGTGAATCTGTAGCCCAGTGTAACGTGTGATGCCTGATATGACTCTGTAGCCCAGTGTAAAGTGTGATGCCTGATGTGAATCTGTAGCCCAGTGTAACGTGTGATGCCTGATGTGACTCTGTAGCCCAGTGTAAAGTGTGATGCCTGATATGACTATGGCCCAGTGTAAAGTGTGATGCCTGATGTGACTATGGCCCAGTGTAAAGTGTGATGCCTGATGTGACTCTGTAGCCCAGTGTAAAGTGTGATGCCTGATGTGACTCTGTAGCCCAGTGTAACGTGTGATGCCTGATGTGACTCTGTAGCCCAGTGTAAAGTGTGATGCCTGATATGACTATGGCCCAGTGTAAAGTGTGATGCCTGATGTGACTCTGTAGCCCAGTGTAAAGTGTGATGCCTGATGTGAATCTGTAGCCCAGTGTAAAGTGTGATGCCTGATATGACTATGGCCGAGTGTAAAGTGTGATGCCTGATGTGAATCTGTAGCCCAGTGTAAAGTGTGATGCCTGATGTGAATCTGTAGCCCAGTGTAAAGTGTGATGCCTGATGTGACTCTGTAGCCCAGTGTAAAGTGTGATGCCTGATGTGAATCTGTAGCCCAGTGTAACGTGTGATGCCTGATGTGACTCTGTAGCCCAGTGTAACGTGTGATGCCTGATATGACTCTGTAGCCCAGTGTAAAGTGTGATGCCTGATGTGAATCTGTAGCCCAGTGTAACGTGTGATGCCTGATGTGACTCTGTAGCCCAGTGTAAAGTGTGATGCCTGATTTGAATCTGTAGCCCAGTGTAACGTGTGATGCCTGATATGACTCTGTAGCCCAGTGTAAAGTGTGATGCCTGATGTGAATCTGTAGCCCAGTGTAACGTGTGATGCCTGATGTGACTCTGTAGCCCAGTGTAAAGTGTGATGCCTGATATGACTATGGCCCAGTGTAAAGTGAGATGCCTGATGTGACTCTGTAGCCCAGTGTAAAGTGTGATGCCTGATATGACTATGGCCCAGTGTAAAGTGTGATGCCTGATGTGACTCTGTAGCCCAGTGTAAAGTGTGATGCCTGATGTGACTCTGTAGCCCAGTGTAAAATGTGATGCCTGATGTGAATCTGTAGCCCAGTGTAAAGTGAGATGCCTGATATGACTATGGCCCAGTGTAAAGTGTGATGCCTGATGTGACTCTGTAGCCCAGTGTAACGTGTGATGCCTGATATGACTATGGCCCAGTGTAAAGTGTGATGCCTGATGTGAATCTGTAGCCCAGTGTAAAGTGTGATGCCTGATGTGAATCTGTAGCCCAGTGTAAAGTGTGATGCCTGATGTGAATCTGTAGCCCAGTGTAAAGTGTGATGCCTGATGTGAATCTGTAGCCCAGTGTAAAGTGTGATGCCTGATGTGAATCTGTAGCCCAGTGTAAAGTGAGATGCCTGATATGACTATGGCCCAGTGTAAAGTGTGATGCCTGATGTGAATCTGTAGCCCAGTGTAAAGTGTGATGCCTGATGTGAATCTGTAGCCCAGTGTAAAGTGAGATGCCTGATATGACTATGGCCCAGTGTAAAGTGTGATGCCTGATGTGACTCTGTAGCCCAGTGTAAAGTGTGATGCCTGTAGCTCTGTGGATAGCTCTGTAGCTCTGTGGATAAGGACCCTGGTCTGTAGCTGTGAATAAGGACCCTGGTCTGTACTGTAGCTCTGTGGATAAGGACCCTGGTCTGTACTGTAGCTCTGTGGATAAGGACCCTGGTATGTAGCTGTGTATAAGGACCCTGGTCTGTAGATCTGTGAATAAGGACCCTGGTCTGTAGCTCTGTGAATAAGGACCCTGGTCTGTACTGTAGCTCTGTGGATAAGGACCCTGGTCTGTACTGTAGCTCTGTGGATAAGGACCCTGGTCTGTAGCTGTGTATAAGGACCCTGGTCTGTAGCTGTGTATAAGGACCCTGGTCTGTAGCTCTGTGAATAAGGACCCTGGTCTGTAGCTGTGTATAAGGACCCTGGTCTGTAGATCTGTGAATAAGGACCCTGGTCTGTAGCTCTGTGAATAAGGACCCTAGTCTGTAGATCTGTGAATAAGGACCCTGGTCTGTAGCTCTGTGAATAAGGAGCCTGGTCTGTAGCTCTGTGAATAAGGAGCCTGGTCTGTAGCTCTGTGAATAAGGACCCTGGTCTGTAGCTCTGTGAATAAGGACCCTGGTCTGTAGCTCTGTGAATAAGGACCCTGGTCTGTAGCTCTGTGAATAAGGACCCTGGTCTGTAGCTCTGTGAATAAGGACCCTGGTCTGTAGTTCTGTGAATAAGGACCCTGGTCTGTAGCTCTGTGAATAAGGACCCTGGTCTGTAGCTCTGTGAATAAGGACCCTGGTCTGTAGCTCTGTGAATAAGGACCCTAGTCTGTAGATCTGTGAATAAGGACCCTGGTCTGTAGCTCTGTGAATAAGGACCCTGGTCTGTAGCTCTGTGAATAAGGACCCTGGTCTGTAGCTTTGCTAGTTCTGTCATGTCTGAATGAGGCTGCTCCTCCATGGTAACAGATGACCAATGAGGCTGCTCCTCCATGGTAACAGTAGACCAATGAGGCTGCTCCTCCATGGTAACAGTAGCCATTCTCTGCTGTAGGGCTGATCAATGGTGGACATTTAGAACCCCACAGGACCGGATCTTTTAGGAACCCCACAGGACCGGATCTTTTAGGAACCCCACAGGACCGGATCTTTTAGGAACCCCACAGGACCGGATCTTTTAGGAACCCCACAGGACCGGATCTTTTAGGAACCCCACAGGACCGGATATTTAGAACCCCACAGGACCGGATCTTTTAGGAACCCCACAGGACCGGATCTTTTAGGAACCCCACAGGACCGGATCTTTTAGGAACCCCACAGGACCGGATCTTTTAGGAACCCCACAGGACCGGATCTTTTAGGAACCCCACAGGACCGGATCTTTTAGAACCCTACAGGACTGGATCTTTTAGAACCCCACAGGACCGGATCTTTTAGGAACCCCACAGGACCGGATCTTTTAGGAACCCCACAGGACCGGATCTTTTAGGAACCCCACAGGACCGGATCTTTTAGGAACCCCACAGGACCGGATATTTAGAACCCCACAGGACCGGATCTTTTAGGAACCCCACAGGACCGGATCTTTTAGGAACCCCACAGGACTGGATCTTTTAGAACCCTACAGGACTGGATCTTTTAGAACCCTACAGGACTGGATCTTTTAGAACCCTACAAGACTGGAATGTTAGACTGAGGGAACTGGGCTGAGGCCAGGGGGTACAGAGAGTGGAGGGCGGGGCAGTTTATCTCCTGTGTGTGTGAGAGAGCAAAGCTTTAGGGGGTAAATGAGGGTTCAGAGGGAGGTGGACCATGGCGAGGGAGGGGGCCTGTTTAAGGGTGCCACGCTGGGAGACAGACGGGTGTTACAATAGAATCTACAGAGAGAGAGGGCTAACTGATAAACGCTAACAGAAAATAGGTACATGAGCAAACGTAATTTCTCATCATTATCCGTGCGACCATGACAGGCACCGGTGAGGAGAGGCAATATCATCAGACGGCTTCTGCTCCCTGATTGGGTTATTTGTCCGCTCTTATGCAAATGAGACGGGACAGAGGCTGCTGGGAGCAGTCGAGTGGGACGCTCCTTCACAGCAGGACAGGTAGGTGTACAGGACAAGTAGCCCGTTACAGGTCCTTCACGGAAGGACAGGTAGGTGTACAGGACAGGTACAGCGCCTTCACAAAGTGTTTGCTAATGCGTGGAGGGGCGCTAGAGGCGTCACTACAGACCCAGGGTTCGATCACGGGCTGTGTGACACCCGGCCGTGATCGGGAGTCCCATAGGGCGGCGCACAATTGACCCAGCGCCGTCCGGGTTTGGGAAGGGTTTGGGGCGTCATTGTAAAATAACAATTTGTTCTTAATTAATTTGCCTATTTAAATAAAAAAGGTTAAATCAAATATGAAGCAGTTTATTTTATAAATTTAATAAAAAAATGAAAACTGAAATGTCGAGTATTCAACTCCTTTGTTACAGAAAAGGAACCTAAATAAGTTCAGGAGTAAAAATGTGCTCAACAAGTCATAATAAAGTTTAATGGACTCAGTCTGTGTTCAATAAAAGTGTTTAACATGATTTTTGAATGACTACCTCATCTCTGTACAACACACATACAGATAACTGTAAGGTCCTTCAGTCGAGCAGTGAATTTCAAACACGGATTCAACCACAAAGACCAGGGAGTTTTTCCAATCCTCACAAAGAAGGTCCCCTATTGGTAGATGGGTAAAAATGTAAAAAGCAGACATTGAATTTCCCTTTGATCACGGTGAAGTTATTCATTACACTCTGGATGGTGTATCAATACACCCAGTCACTACAGAGATACAGGGGTCCTTCCTAACTCAGTTGATACAGGCGTTCTTCCTAACTCAGTTGATACAGGCGTCCTTCCTAACTCAGTTGATACAGGCGTCCTTCCTAACTCAGTTGATACAGGCGTCCTTCCTAACTCAGTTGCCGGAGAGGAAGGAAACAACTCAGTGATTTCACCAAGAGGTCAATGGTGACTTTACAACAGGTACAGAGGTTAATGGCTGTGATCGGAGAAACCTGAGGATGGATCAACAACATTGTAGTTACTCCACAATACTAACCTAAATGACAGAGTGAAAAGAAGGAAGCCTGTACAGAATAACAAATATTCCAACACATGCTTCCTGTTTGCAACGAGGCACTAAAGTAATACTGCAAAACAATGTGGCAAAGAAATGAACTTTTTGTCCTGAATACAAAGTGTTACGTTTAGGGAAATCCAATACAACACATTACTGAGTACCATCTCCATAGTTTCAATCATAGTGGTGGCTGCATCATGTTATGGGTATGCTTGTAATCGTTAAGGACTGGGGAGTTTTTCAGGATAAAAAAAATAAACAGACTGGAGCTAAACACAGGAAGAATCCTAGAGGAAAACCTGGTTCAGTCTGCTTTCCACCAGACACTGGGAGATGAGTTCACCTTTCATCAGGACAATAAACCTAAAACACAAGGCCAAAATCTACACTGGAGTTACTTACCAAGAAGACAGTGAATGTTCCTGAGTTGTCGAGTTACTGCTGACCTAAATCTACTTCACAATCTATGTCAAGACCTGAAAATAGTTGAGTAGCAATGATCAACAACCAATTTGACAGAGCTTGAAGATTGAAAATAATAAAATGTTCCACAATCTCTTAGAATCTTACCCAGAATGCCTCACCGCTGGAATCACCGCCAAAAGGTGCTTCTACAAAGTATTGACTCTGGGGGCTGTGAGAACTTATGTAAATGAGATATTACTGTATTTCTGTAATACAACCAATACAATGGCATCTAAAAACATGTTTTCACTTTGTCATTATGGGGTGTTGAGTGTAGATGGGTCAGGACAGGTAGGTGTGTAGATGGGTCAGGACAGGTAGGAGTGTAGATGGGTCAGGACAGGTTGGTGTGTAGATGGGTCAGGACAGGTAGGTGTGTAGATGGGTCAGGACAGGTGTGTAGATGGGCCAGGACAGGTAGGTGTGTAGATGGGTCAGGACAGGTAGGTGTATAGATGGGTCAGGACAGGTAGATGGACCAGGACAGGTAGGTGTGTAGATGGGTCAGGACAGGTAGATGGGCCAGGACAGGTAGGTGTGTAGATGGGTCAGGACAGGTAAGTGTGTAGATGGGTCAGGACAGGTAGATGGGTCAGGACAGGTAGATGGGCCAGGACAGGTAGGTGTGTAGATGGGTCAGGACAGGTAGGTGTATAGATGGGCCAGGACAGGTAGGTGTATAGATGGGCCAGGACAGGTAGGTGTATAGATGGGCCAGGACAGGTAGGTGTATAGATGGGCCAGGACAGGTAGGTGTATAGATGGGCCAGGACAGGTAGGTGTATAGATGGGCCAGGACAGGTAGGTGTGTAGATGGGCCAGGACAGGTAGGTGTGTAGATGGGCCAGGACAGGCAGATGTGTAGATGGGCCAGGACAGGTAGGTGTGTAGATGGGCCAGGACAGGTAGGTGTATAGATGGGCCAGAACAGGTAGGTGTGTAGATGGGCCAGGACAGGCAGGTGTGTAGATGGGTCAGGACAGGCAGGTGTGTTGATGGGTCAGGACAGGTAGGTGTGTAGATGGGTCAGGACAGGTAGGTGTGTAGATGGGTCAGGACAGGTAGGAGAACAGCCAGGACAGGTAGGTGTGTAGATGGGTCAGGACAGGTAGGTGTACATTCAGGACAGGAAGGAGAACGGCCAGGACAGGTAGGTGTGTAGATGGGTCAGGACAGGTAGGTGTTCAGGCAGGAGAACAGCCTCAACAACCTTGACATATTAAAAGTGCTACAGGACCTCCATTGAAACGGTCTAATCATTACTCAGAGAAGTGACCCAGATATTCAGAAGTGACCCAGATATTCAGAAGTGACCCAGATATTCAGAAGTGACCCAGATATCCAGAAGTGACCCAGATATCCAGAAGTGACCCAGATATTCAGAAGTGACTCAGATATTCAGAAGTGACCCAGATATTCAGAAGTGACCCAGATATTCAGAAGTGACCATGTATTGATGTTTTATATACACACACAACTGACCACAAATGTATTACAAATCTTGTCATTACATTTCAAAAAGTTAAATCCTAAATGTTAAATCAGGAGAGGAAGTGTGCTGCCTGCCGATCACGTCCCGTTGTCCTCTCGTCCCAGATCTAAGAGACATCACGTCCCGTTGTCCTCTGGTCCCAGATCTAAGAGACAATACGTCCCGTTGTCCTCTGGTCCCAGATCTAAGACAATACGTCCCGTTGTCCTCTGGTCCCAGATCTAAGAGACATCACATCCCGTTGTCCTCTGGTCCCAGATCTAAGAGACATCACATCCCGTTGTCCTCTGGTCCCAGATCTAAGAGACATCACATCCCGTTGTCCTCTGGTCCCAGATCTAAGAGACATCACATCCCGTTGTCCTCTGGTCCCAGATCTAAGAGACATCACATCCCGTTGTCCTCTGGTCCCAGATCTAAGAGACATCACATCCCGTTGTCCTCTGGTCCCAGATCTAAGAGACATCACATCCCATTGTCCTCTGGTCCCAGATGTAAGAGACAATACGTCCCGTTGTCCTCTGGTCCCAGATCTAAGAGACATCACATCCCGTTGTCCTCTGGTCCCAGATCTAAGAGACATCACATCCCGTTGTCCTCTGGTCCCAGATCTAAGAGACATCACATCCCGTTGTCCTCTGGTCCCAGATCTAAGAGACATCACATCCCGTTGTCCTCTGGTCCCAGATCTAAGAGACATCACATCCCGTTGTCCTCTGGTCCCAGATCTAAGAGACATCACATCCCGTTGTCCTCTGGTCCCAGATCTAAGAGACAATACGTCCCGTTGTCCTCTGGTCCCAGATCTAAGAGACATCACGTCATGTTGTCCTCTGGTCCCAGATCTAAGAGACATCACGTCATGTTGTCCTCTGGTCCCAGATCTAAGAGACATCACGTCCTGTTGTCCTCTGGTCCCAGATCTAAGAGACATCACGTCCTGTTGTCCTGTTGTCCCAGATCTAAGAGACATCACATCCTGTTGTCCCAGATCTAAGAGACATCACGTCCTGTTGTCCCAGATCTAAGAGACATCACATCCTGTTGTCCCAGATCTAAGAGACATCACGTCCTGTTGTCCCAAATCTAAGAGACATCACGTCCTGTTGTCCCAGATCTAAGAGACATCACGTCCTGTTGTCCCAGATCTAAGAGACAGAATGTGAAAACAGAAAAAGGCTAATTCCCTCCAAAGCGAACCATGACCATCAAACTACTGAGATGTATATAACATCAGGACTGAGTAGTGAGGACAGGGAATAGTGCATCCCAAATGGCACCCTATTCCCTAATATTGTGCACTATTTTTTGACCAGAGCCCAAGTCAAATCAAATATATTTATAAAGCCCTTCTTACATCAGCTGAAGTCTCAAAGTGCTGTACAGAAACCCAGCCTAAAACCCCAAACAGCAAGCAATGCAGGTGTTTAAGCACGGTGGCTAGGAAAAACTCCCTAGTAGTGCACTATATAGGGAGTAGGGTGCCACTTGGGATGCAACCCTACAAAAGCAGATGGAGACGTAGTAACCTTGGGTCAGCAAGAGATTACAACACAGCAAGAGATAACCACACAGTTTACCATTACAACACCAAGAGATAACCACACAGTTTACCATTACCACACAGCTTACCATTATGGAGATACCACACCAAGAGAAACCACACAGCTCACCATTATGGAGATACCACACCAAGAGATAACAACACAGTTTACTGTTACGGAGATACCACACCAAGAGAAACCACACAGCTCACCGTTACAGAGATACCACACCAAGAGATAACCACACAGCTCACCATTATGGAGATACCACACCAAGAGAAACCACACAGCTCACCGTTACAGAGATACCACACCAAGAGATAACCACACAGCTCACCATTATGGAGATACCACACCAAGAGAAACCACACAGCTCACCGTTACAGAGATACCACACCAAGAGAAACCACACAGCTCACCGTTACAGAGATACCACACCAAGAGATAACCACACAGCTCACCATTATGGAGATACCACACCAAGAGATAACACAGTTTACTGTTACGGAGATACCACACCAAGAGAAACCACACAGCTCACCATTATGGAGATACCACACAGCTCACCATTATGGAGATACCACACAGCTCACCATTACAGAGATACCACACCAAGAGATAACCACACAGCTCACCATTATGGAGATACCACACAGCTCACCATTATGGAGATACCACACAGCTCACCATTATGGAGATACCACACCAAGAGATAACCACAGTTTACTGTTACGGAGATACCACACAGCTCACCATTATGGAGATACCACAGTTTACCGTTATGGAGATGCCACACCAAGAGATAACCACAAAGCTCACCATTATGGGCATACCACACAGTTTACTGTTATGGAGATACCACACAGCTCACCATTATGGAGATACCACACCAAGAAATAACCACACAGCTTACCGTTACGGAGATACCACACAGCTCACCATTATGGAGATACCACACCAAGAGATAACCACACAGCTTACCGTTATGGAGATACCACACCAAGAAATAACCACACAGCTTACCGTTACGGAGATACCACACAGCTCACCATTATGGAGATACCACACCAAGAGATAACCACACAGCTTACCGTTACGGAGATACCACACAGCTCACCATTATGGAGATACCACACCAAGAGATAACCACACAGCTTACCGTTATGGAGATACCACACCAAGAAATAACCACACAGCTTACCGTTACGGAGATACCACACAGCTCACCATTATGGAGATACCACACCAAGAGATAACCACACAGCTTACCGTTATGGAGATACCACACCAAGAGAGAAACAGAACTTACCGTTACGGAGATACCACACCAAGAGATAAACAGAACTTACCATTACGGAGATACCACACCGTCTTTCTGACGCCGAGCCTCACCAAGTGTGGACATGGAAAATAGTTCTTGCCTTAACACATTGTGTTTTAATGGTAAATGGAAAAACCACATGGAAATATGCTCTTTTTGTGAAACATTTATTTTATTTTTTAAAATGGTCTTTATTTTATCAGCTGGTTTTGTTTCATCACAGCTGCAGGGTTTTTTTTTTCCCCAGCTGATTTATTTTTATTTTTGACCATTTGAAAGTCTTTATTTTATTTTTTTAATGACATTTCAAAAATAAATCCAAGAAAGAATCCCGAAGCAAAGCGGTCATACAAATCATTAAAACCCACACAGAAAATATTTACACAAGAAACAAATCTAATATCACACAGTCAAAAAAAAACTCTTCCCCCCCGTCGTTCTGCGACTCTCACCGTCAATAAACATCAGGCGTTTCAACACAACGGCTCTTTATGGCCTCATTTTGATCTGATCAGTCAACGACAGTTGTTTTTTTCCCCCTAAAAGTAATCTAGTATCATTTTTCATTACAATCCAATAAGCAAATAATTATTTAAAAAAAAAAACTGTACCAATCTTCATGTTAAACTACTTTTACAAATTAAAAGTAGGAAGAAAAATAACCACTATATTTACATGAAACTCCCACGTGACTTTGTCTAGTAATCTTCTGAATCGCCACAACAGAATGAATTACCTGTTTAGGTTCTGACCTATTGTGAAATGCGTCTAGTAAAACAGCCAATCAGAAACTGCAAAGCAAAAAAAAAAAAAAAAAAAATTGCGTTAGCATTTCGTCCAATCAGGGGCCGTCTTCATCTGCGCCAGGGGCGGGGTTCGTTGTCGTCATCCTCCTCGTCGTCGTCCTGGAGCAACGCATCATCAATCAGCGACTCTTCCTGGAACTACAAAAAAAGAGACAAGACAAAACGACACTTTTATAAAGAAAGAAAAACAAGAGAGTAGATCATCTCTGGCCATCCTAAACTCTTTGATCTGGCCACAAGTTACGCCCACAGGACATTAGTTTCTTCACATTGGAGTCATTTAGCAGACACTCTTATCCAGAGCGACTAACAGGAGAAATTAGGGTTAAATGCCTTGCTCTTAAGGGCACAGAGATTTTTCACCTAGTCGGCTGTGGGTTTCGAACCAGCAACCGTTCGGGTTTACTGATCAAACGCTCTCAACCGTTATGCTACCTTGTTGCCCTCTTCTCCTCAATGAGTCTGAAACGGAGTACCTCCTCAAGCCTTCCCTGGAAAGCCAACACATTGGGGACTGTCTGATTGGTCCAGAAACTAATGGGTTGGGACAGAGCCAGAACAACACGCTGGGGACTGTCTGATTGGTCCAGAAACTAATGGGTTGGCACAGAGCCAGAACAACACGTTGGGGACTGTCTGATTGGTCCAGAAACTAATGGGTTGGGACAGAGCCAGAACAACACGTTGGGGACTGTCTGATTGGTCCAGAAACTAATGGGTCGGGACAGAGCCAGAACAACACGTTGGGGACTGTCTGATTGGTCCAGAAACTAATGGGTTGGCACAGAGCCAGAACAACACGTTGGGGACTGTCTGATTGGTCCAGAAACTAATGGGTTGGGACAGAGCCAGAACAACACGCTGGGGACTGTCTGATTGGTCCAGAAACTAATGGCTTGGGACAGAGCCAGAACAACACGTTGGGGACCGTCTGATTGGTCCAGAAACTAATGGGTTGGCACAGAGCCAGAACAACACGTTGGGGACCGTCTGATTGGTCCAGAAACTAATGGGTTGGGACAGAGCCAGAACAACACGTTGGGGACTGTCTGATTGGTCCAGAAACTAATGGGTTGGGACAGAGCCAGAACAACATGTTGGGGACTGTCTGATTGGTCCAGAAACTAATGGGTTGGCACAGAGCCAGAACAACACGTTGGGGTCCAGAAACGAATGGGTTGGGACCGAGCCAGAACAACACGTCGGGGACTGTCTGATTGGTCCAGAAACTAATGGGTTGGGACAGAGCCAGAACAACACGTTGGGGACTGTGATTGGTCCAGAAACTAATGGGTTGGCACAGAGCCAGAACAACACGTTGGGGACTGTCTGATTGGTCCAGAAACTAATGGCTTGGGACAGAGCCAGAACAACACGTTGGGGACTGTCTGATTGGTCCAGAAACTAATGGGTTGGGACAGAGCCAGAACAACACGTTGGGGACTGTCTGATTGGTCCAGAAACTAATGGGTTGGCACAGAGCCAGAACAACACGTTGGGGACTGTCTGATTGGTCCAGAAACTAATGGCTTGGGACAGAGCCAGAACAAC
Source organism: Oncorhynchus mykiss (assembly GCF_013265735.2). Classification (NCBI taxonomy): domain Eukaryota; kingdom Metazoa; phylum Chordata; class Actinopteri; order Salmoniformes; family Salmonidae; genus Oncorhynchus; species Oncorhynchus mykiss. The sequence continues at coordinate 619,251 of NC_048582.1, read as the reverse complement.
ACGTTGGGGACTGTCTGATTGGTCCAGAAACTAATGGCTTTGGACAGAGCCAGAACAACACGTTGGGGACTGTCTGATTGGTCCAGAAACTAATGGGTTGGCACAGAGCCAGAACAACACGTTGGGGTAAAGCACATCTGGCTTTGATCTGATCTGTTTTGGAGACGGTTCATATCGACGGATGACTTCATATCGACGGAGGACTTCATATCGACGGAGGACTTCATATCGACGGAGGACTTCATATCGACGGAGGACTTCATATCGACGGAGGACTTCATATCGACGGAGGACTTCATATCGACGGAGGACTTCATATCGACGGATGACTTCTCCTGTCCCTCGTCACCACAAAAGGACTTCTGCGACGGCAGTCTCAGACTGAAGAACGTAGCGAACGACGGCAGTCTCAGACTGAAGAACGTAAACGAGCGACAGAGCAGAGGAAGATCCCGAGGCCTCGGGCTAATAAAGAGACAAAACATATTTTTTTTGCCTCCCATCGTCTCATTTTCATTGGATTCTTATGGCCTTTTTAATTTATCCGTTATTTGACCAGGTAAACCGACTGAGAAAACGTTCTCATTTACAGCAACGACCTGGGGAATAGTTACAGGGGAGAGGAGGGGGATGAATGAGCCAATTGGAAGCTGGGGATGATTAGGTGACCGTGATGGTTTGAGGGCCAGATTGGGAATTTAGCCAGGACACCGGGGTTAACACCTCTACTCTGACAATAAGTGCCATGGGATCTTTAATGACCTCAGAGAGTCAGGACACCAGGGTTAACACCCCTACTCTTACGATAAGTGCCATGGCATCTTTAATGACCTCAGAGAGTCAGGACACCAGGGTTAACACCCCTACTCTTACTGTAAGTGCCATGGGAACTTTAATGACCTCAGAGAGTCAGGACACCCGTTTAACGTCCCATCCGAAAGACGGCACCCTACACAGGGCAATGTCCCCAATCACTGCCCTGGGGTATTGGGTTATTTTTTTAGACCAGAAGAAAGAGTGCCTCCAACTGGCCCTCCAACATTACTTCCAGCAGCATCTGGTCTCCCATCCAGGAACTAACCAGGACCAACCCTGCTTAGCTTCAGAAGTAAGCCAGCAGTGGTATGCAGGGTGGTCTGCTGCTGGAGAAAAGCCTTAGCTGTGAAGCGCTGTGCCCACACACACACACACACACTCATCCTGAAAAACACTTCCCCCAACCATTAGCAACACATTGTAGTCCACAACTGGCGAAAAACAACATTCCACCTTCACCTCGTCATGATCCGTCTCCTGCTCATCAGGCTCCTGGGAGGTCAGGGAGACGGCAGGCTTATGCCAGGACAGACGCAGGTCACTGCCGTTCAGACGGACACTGTGTAGCGCAGCCTACCGGAGGGCGGAGGACGGACAGAGGGAACACAGGGGGGGAACAGGAAGAGAGGAAGACATATGACAGAACGAGGTGGAGAATGACTGTCCAAGCGTGGCAGCACTGGGTTCAAAACATCCAGTTTGAGTCACGAGGCTGAAAGGCGTTTTACCTGTTCAGCCTCTGGTCTGCTCCTGTAGGTGATAACAGCCAGACAGGATGTCTCGTCTATCTGACAGTCCTCCAACTCTCCAAATTGCTTGAGAAAAGGGAAAAACAACAAGACTGGAATAAGATGAAAGATGGGAGTAAGGTGAAAACACGCTGGTCTCTTCGTCCCAGAGTCTGAACTCATTCCTTCACCCAGGCAAACAGATGTCAGAGCACTGCTGGCGACCATTTTGTTTTCAAAAATTCAACAGCTATTTTCAATTTTTCGCCCCAAAAACATCACATAAAGCCCTCCAACAAACATTCCAAATGTAATTCATATAAACCAGGACAGGGTTCATTAAAACTAGTTTAAAACCAGACTGGGTTCATTAAAACCAGTTTAAAACCAGACTGGGTTCATTAAAACCAGTTTAAAACCAGACTGGGTTCATTAAAACCAGTTTAAACCAGGCTGGGTTCATTAAAACGAGTTTAAAACCAGACTGGGTTCATTAAAACCAGTTTAAAACCAGACTGGGTTCATTAAAACCAGTTTAAAACCAGACTGGGTTCATTAAAACCAGTTTAAAACCAGACTGGGTTCATTAAAACTAGTTTAAAACCAGACTGGGTTCATTAAAACGAGTTTAAAACCAGACTGGGTTCATTAAAACGAGTTTAAAACCAGACTGGGTTCATTAAAACGAGTTTAAAACCAGACTGGGTTCATTAAAACTAGTTTAAAACCAGACTGGGTTCATTAAAACGAGTTTAAAACCAGACTGGGTTCATTAAAACTAGTGTAAAACCGGACAGGGTTCATTTAAACAAGTTTAAAACCAGACTGGGTTCATTAAAACGAGTTTAAAACCAGGACAGGGTTCATTAAAACAAGTTTAAAACCAGGACAGGGTTCATTAAAACGAGTTTAAAACCAGGACAGGGTTCATTAAAACGAGTTTAAAACCAGGACAGGGTTCATTAAAACGAGTTTAAAACCAGGACAGGGTTCATTAAAACGAGTTTAAAACCAGGACAGGGTTCATTAAAACGAGTTTAAAACCAGGACAGGGTTCATTAAAACAAGTTTAAAACCAGGACAGGGTTCATTAAAACCAGTTTAAAACCAGACTGGGTTCATTAAAACCAGACTGGGTTCATTAAAACCAGACTGGGTTCATTAAAACTAGTTTAAAACCAGACCGGGTTCATTTAAAACCAGTTGAAGAAGCTCAACTCACAGCAAAGTGTGGCAGTAGGTCCTGGAGGTCCGTCTCAGTAAAGCCAGAGATCTCCAGGGCTCTGGGTCTGTGGTCTACTGTAGAGTGGACAGGGAGACCCCTCCCCCGGCAACCCCTTCCCCTCCCCCTGCCTCTCAGGCCCCCACGGCCTCGAGCATGGGCCCCTCTGCCCCGCCCTGGAGCCAGGATCCCCCTCTTAGCTGCCTGGAGAGGAAGGCGGACAACGACAGGATGATCAACGTTACCTCAACACACACAATGCAATCTAGAAGAGACGATCTATAAAGATGAAACACAGCAGAAACACATCTGACAGTGTGACAGCACCCCCTGGTGGTTGAACAGAGAGACAACAGACAGTAAATATAAAGATGAAACACATCTGACAGCATGACAGCACCCCCTGGTGGTTGAACAGAGAGACAACAGACAGTAAATATAAAGATGAAACACATCTGACAGCATGACAGCACCCCCTGGTGGTTGAACAGAGAGACAACAGACAGTAAATATAAAGATGAAACACATCTGACAGCATGACAGCACCCCCTGGTGGTTGAACAGAGAGCGCCAGAAATAAATGTATCAATCAGACAACTAGTTAGATGTAGGGCTCAAATCTGACCTTCAGTTGAACCACAACCTCGAACTGTAGTTGTGTGTATCAGACCTCCAGTTGACCCCTACCTCTAACTGTAGTTGTGTATATCTGACCTCCAGTTGACCCCTACCTCTAACTGTAGTTTTATCTGACCTCCAGTTGACCCCTACCTCTAACTGTAGTTGTGTATATCTGACCTCCAGTTGACCCCTACCTCTAACTGTAGTTGTGTATATCTGACCTCCAGTTGACCCCTACCTCTAACTGTAGTTGTATCTGACCTCCAGGTGACCCCTACCTCTAACTGTAGTTGTGTGTATCTGATCTTCAGCTGAACGGTATCTTCTCCAGACTGGGTCTTCTTATACAGGTCCAGTTCTGTGTCCAGCAACTCCTTCTGAGCCTACAGACAGACAGACAGGAGACAGACAGGAGAGAGGAGACAGGGAGACAGACAGGAAGACAGGAGAGACAGGAGAGAGAGAGAGACAGGAGAGAGGCGAAAGAAGACAGACAGGAGACAGACAGGAGAGAGGAGACAGGGAGACAGGAGACAGACAGACACAGGAGACAGACATACAGACAGACAGGAGAGAAGAGACAGAGAGGAGACGGAGACAGGAGAGAGACAGACAGGAGAGAGACAGGAGAGAGGAGACAGGAGACAGACAGGAGACAGACAGGAGACAGGGAGACAGAAGGGGAGACAGACAGGAGACAGGGAGACAGGAGAGAGGCGACAGGAGACAGACAGGAGACAGACAGGAGTGAGGAGACAGGAGACAGACAGACACAGGAGACAGAGAGACAGACATACAGACAGACAGACAGGAGAGAGGAGACAGGGAGACAGACAGGAGACAGAGACAGGGAGACAGGAGAGAGACAGACAGGAGACAGGAGAGAGACAGACAGGAAGACAGGAGAGAGAGAGACAGGAGAGAGGAGACAGACAGGAGACAGAGACAGGAGAGAGGAGACAGAGACAGGAGAGAGGAGACAGACACAGGAGACAGACAGGAGAGAGGAGACAGGGAGACAGACAGGAGACATATAGACAGGAGAGAGAGAGACAGACAGGAGACAGGAGAGAGACAGACAGGAGACAGGAGAGAGAGACAGGAGACAGAGACAAACAGGAGACAGACAGACAGTAGACAGACAGACAGGAGAAAACATTTCAGACTTCTCTTCTAAATTGGCATATTTTCTGTGTGCTTATTACATGTCCGTCCTAACCAGGATCCAGAGTAGTCTATGTCCACCTGTTATAACCAGGATCCAGAGTAGTCTATGTCCACCTGTTATAACCAGGATCCAGAGTAGTCTATGTCCACCTGTTATAACCAGGATCCAGAGTAGTCTATGTCCACCTGTTATAACCAGGATCCAGAGTAGTCTATGTCCACCTGCTATAACCAGGATCCAGAGTAGTCTATGTCCACCTGTTATAACCAGGATCCAGAGTAGTCTGTGTCCACCTGCTATAACCAGGATCCAGAGTAGTCTATGTCCACCTGCTATAACCAGGATCCAGAGCAGTCTATGTCCACCTGCTATAACCAGGATCCAGAGTAGTCTATGTCCACCTGTTATAACCAGGATCCAGAGTAGTCTATGTCCACCTGTTATAACCAGGATCCAGAGCAGTCTATGTCCACCTGCTATAACCAGGATCCAGAGTAGTCTATGTCCACCTGTTATAACCAGGATCCAGAGTAGTCTATGTCCACCTGTTATAACCAGGATCCAGAGTAGTCTATGTCCACCTGTTATGACCAGGATCCAGAGTAGTCTATGTCCACCTGTTATAACCAGGATCCAGAGTAGTCTATGTCCACCTGTTATAACCAGGATCCAGAGCAGTCTATGTCCTCCTGCTATAACCAGGATCCAGAGTAGTCTATGTCCACCTGTTATAACCAGGATCCAGAGTAGTCTATGTCTACCTGTTATAACCTAGGCTGTTTGAGAGCTGCCCCCCCCCCCTTCTCTCTACCTGACAGATTATCTATAGGCTGTTTGAGAGCTGCCCCCCCCTCTCTCTCTCTCTACCTGACAGATTATCTATAGGCTGTTTGAGAGCTGCCCCCCCCCTCTCTCTCTCTACCTGACAGATTATCTATAGGCTGTTTGAGAGCTGCCCCCCCCTCTCTCTCTCTCTACCTGACAGATTATCTATAGGCTGTTTGAGAGCTGCCCCCCCCCCCTCTCTCTCTCTACCTGACAGATTATCTATAGGCTGTTTGAGAGCTGCCCCCCCCCCTCTCTCTACCTGACAGATTATCTATAGGCTGTTTGAGAGCTGCCCCCCCCCCCCTCTCTCTCTCTACCTGACAGATTATCTATAGGCTGTTTGAGAGCTGCCCCCCCCCCCTCTCTCTACCTGACAGATTATCTATAGGCTGTTTGACAGCTGCCCCCCCCCCCCTCTCTCTACCTGACAGATTATCTATAGGCTGTTTGAGAGCTGCCCCCCCCCCCCTCTCTCTCTCTCTACCTGACAGATTATCTATAGGCTGTTTGAGAGCTGCCCCCCCCCCTCTCTCTCTCTACCTGACAGATTATCTATAGGCTGTTTGAGAGCTGCCCCCCCCCCCCTTCTCTCTACCTGACAGATTATCTATAGGCTGTTTGAGAGCTGCCCCCCCCCTCTCTCTCTCTACCTGACAGATTATCTATAGGCTGTTTGAGAGCTGCCCCCCCCCCCCCTTCTCTCTACCTGACAGATTATCTATAGGCTGTTTGAGAGCTGCCCCCCCCCTCTCTCTCTCTACCTGACAGATTATCTATAGGCTGTTTGAGAGCTGCCCCCCCCCCCCCTTCTCTCTACCTGACAGATTATCTATAGGCTGTTTGAGAGCTGCCCCCCCCCTCTCTCTCTCTACCTGACAGATTATCTATAGGCTGTTTGAGAGCTGCCCCCCCCCCCCCCCTCTCTACCTGACAGATTATCTATAGGCTGTTTGAGAGCTGCCCCCCCCCCCCTCTCTACCTGACAGATTATCTATAGGCTGTTTGAGAGCTGCCCCCCCCCCCCCCTCTCTCTACCTGACAGATTATCTATAGGCTGTTTGAGAGCTGCCCCCCCCCCTCCCCTCTCTCTACCTGACAGATTATCTATAGGCTGTTTGAGAGCTGCCCCCCCCCCCCCCCCCTCTCTACCTGACAGATTATCTATAGGCTGTTTGAGAGCTGCCCCCCCCCTCTCTCTCTCTACCTGACAGATTATCTATAGGCTGTTTGAGAGCTGCCCCCCCCCCCCCCCCCTCTCTACCTGACAGATTATCTATAGGCTGTTTGAGAGCTGCCCCCCCCCCCCCCCCTCTCTACCTGACAGATTATCTATAGGCTGTTTGAGAGCTGCCCCCCCCTCTCTCTCTCTCTACCTGACAGATTATCTATAGGCTGTTTGAGAGCTGCCCCCCCCCCCCTCTCTCTACCTGACAGATTATCTATAGGCTGTTTGAGAGCTGCCCCCCCCTCTCTCTACCTGACAGATTATCTATAGGCTGTTTGAGAGCTGCCCCCCCCTCTCTCTCTCTCTACCTGACAGATTATCTATAGGCTGTTTGAGAGCTGCCCCCCCCCCCCTCTCTCTCTCTACCTGACAGATTATCTATAGGCTGTTTGAGAGCTGCCCCCCCCTCTCTCTCTCTCTACCTGACAGATTATCTATAGGCTGTTTGAGAGCTGCCCCCCCCCCCTTCTCTCTACCTGACAGATTATCTACAGGCTGTTTGAGAGCTGCCCCCCCCCTCTCTCTCTACCTGACAGATTATCTATAGGCTGTTTGAGAGCTGCCCCCCCCCCCCCTCTCTCTACCTGACAGATTATCTATAGGCTGTTTGAGAGCTGCCCACCCCCCTCTCTCTCTCTCTCTCTACCTGACAGATTATCTATAGGCTGTTTGAGAGCTGCCCCCCCCCCTCTCTCTCTCTCTCTCTACCTGACAGATTATCTATAGGCTGTTTGAGAGCTGCCCCCCCCCCCCCTCTCTCTACCTGACAGATTATCTATAGGCTGTTTGAGAGCTGCCCCCCCCCCTCTCTCTCTCTACCTGACAGATGATCTATAGGCTGTTTGAGAGCTGCCCCCCCCCCTCTCTCTCTCTCTCTCTCTACCTGACAGATTATCTATAGGCTGTTTGAGAGCTGCCCCCCCCCCCTCTCTCTACCTGACAGATTATCTATAGGCTGTTTGAGAGCTGCCCCCCCCCTCTCTCTCTCTACCTGACAGATTATCTATAGGCTGTTTGAGAGCTGCCCCCCCCCCCTCTCTCTACCTGACAGATTATCTATAGGCTGTTTGAGAGCTGCCCCCCCCCCCCTCTCTACCTGACAGATTATCTATAGGCTGTTTGAGAGCTGCCCCCCCCTCTCTCTACCTGACAGATTATCTATAGGCTGTTTGAGAGCTGCCCCCCCCCCCTCTCTCTCTCTACCTGACAGATTATCTATAGTCTGTTTGAGAGCTGCCCCCCCCTCTCTCTCTCTACCTGACAGATTATCTATAGGCTGTTTGAGAGCTGCCCCCCCCCCCTTCTCTCTACCTGACAGATTATCTACAGGCTGTTTGAGAGCTGCCCCCCCCCTCTCTCTCTACCTGACAGATTATCTATAGGCTGTTTGAGAGCTGCCCCCCCCCCCCCCTCTCTCTACCTGACAGATTATCTATAGGCTGTTTGAGAGCTGCCCCCCCCCCCTCTCTCTCTCTACCTGACAGATTATCTATAGGCTGTTTGAGAGCTGCCCCCCCCCCTCTCTCTCTCTCTCTCTACCTGACAGATTATCTATAGGCTGTTTGAGAGCTGCCCCCCCCCCCCTCTCTCTACCTGACAGATTATCTATAGGCTGTTTGAGAGCTGCCCCCCCCCCCTCTCTCTCTCTACCTGACAGATTATCTATAGGCTGTTTGAGAGCTGCCCCCCCCCCTCTCTCTCTCTCTCTCTACCTGACAGATTATCTATAGGCTGTTTGAGAGCTGCCCCCCCCCCCTCTCTCTACCTGACAGATTATCTATAGGCTGTTTGAGAGCTGCCCCCCCCCTCTCTCTCTCTACCTGACAGATTATCTATAGGCTGTTTGAGAGCTGCCCCCCCCCCCTCTCTCTCTCTCTCTACCTGACAGATTATCTATAGGCTGTTTGAGAGCTGCCCCCCCCCCTCTCTCTCTCTCTCTACCTGACAGATTATCTATAGGCTGTTTGAGAGCTGCCCCCCCCCCTCTCTCTCTCTACCTGACAGATTATCTATAGGCTGTTTGAGAGCTGCCCCCCCCCCTCTCTCTCTCTCTCTCTACCTGACAGATTATCTATAGGCTGTTTGAGAGCTGCCTCCCCCCCCCCCTCTCTACCTGACAGATTATCTATAGGCTGTTTGAGAGCTGCCCCCCCCCCCCTCTCTCTACCTGACAGATTATCTATAGGCTGTTTGAGAGCTGCCCCCCCCTCTCTCTCTCTACCTGACAGATTATCTATAGGCTGTTTGAGAGCTGCCCCCCCCCCTCTCTCTCTCTACCTGACAGATTATCTATAGGCTGTTTGAGAGCTGCCCCCCCCCCCTTCTCTCTACCTGACAGATTATCTATAGGCTGTTTGAGAGCTGCCCCCCCCTCTCTCTCTCTCTACCTGACAGATTATCTATAGGCTGTTTGAGAGCTGCCCCCCCCCCTCTCTCTCTCTACCTGACAGATTATCTATAGGCTGTTTGAGAGCTGCCCCCCCCCTCTCTCTCTCTACCTGACAGATTATCTATAGGCTGTTTGAGAGCTGCCCCCCCCCCTCTCTCTCTCTACCTGACAGATTATCTATAGGCTGTTTGAGAGCTGCCCCCCCCCCCCCCTTCTCTCTACCTGACAGATTATCAATAGGCTGTTTGAGAGCTGCCCCCCCCCCCCCCTCTCTCTACCTGACAGATTATCTATAGGCTGTTTGAGAGCTGCCCCCCCCCCTCTCTCTACCTGACAGATTATCTATAGGCTGTTTGAGAGCTAACCCCCCCCCCCCCCCCCCCCCTTCTCTCTACCTGACAGATTATCTATAGGCTGTTTGAGAGCTGCCCCCCCCCCTCTCTCTCTCTACCTGACAGATTATCTATAGGCTGTTTGAGAGCTGCCCCCCCCCCCCCCCTCTCTCTACCTGACAGATTATCTATAGGCTGTTTGAGAGCTGCCCCCCCCCCCCCCTTCTCTCTACCTGACAGATTATCTATAGGCTGTTTGAGAGCTAACCCCCCCCCCCCCCCCTTCTCTCTACCTGACAGTCATGAGTCATGATGATTGAGGTATAGTGTGTGTGTGTGTGTACCTGAGCCTTGCTCTTGGGCGCCCCCCGTACTCCCGAAGGGTTCGAGAGTCCTTTAATCTCTTGCTGTAGTTTGGTAATACTCTTGGTCAGCGTTCCCAGCGTTGTCATGATCACCGCCTTGTCTCCTGCCTTCATCGTCTTGTTCTTCTCCAGTTTACAGATCAACAGCTGGAACGCGGGAGTACGAGAGAGGGAAAAACATCATACTAGCGACCTTCTAGGGACCAGAGGGGATTCATTTTACATCTCTTCTACCTCAGACCTAGGTAAAACATGATACTAGCGACCTTCTAGGGACCAGAGGGATTCATTTGACATCTCCTCTACCTCAGACCTTCTAGGGACCAGAGAGGATTCATTTTACATCTCCTCTACCTCAGACCTAGGAAAAACATGATACTAGCGACCTTCTAGGGACCAGAGGGGATTCATTTTACATCTCTTCTACCTCAGACCTAGGTAAAACATGATACTAGCGACCTTCTAGGGACCAGAGGGATTCATTTTACATCTCCTCTACCTCAGACCTTCTAGGGACCAGAGGGATTCATTTTACATCTCCTCTACCTCAGACCTAGGAAAAACATCATACTAGCAACCTTCTAGGGACCAGAGGGATTCATTTTACATCTCCTCTACCTCAGACCTAGGAAAAACATGATACTAGCGACCTTCTAGGGACCAGAGGGGATTCATTTTACATCTCCTCTACCTCAGACCTAGGTAAAAACATGATACTAGCGACCTTCTAGGGACCAGAGGGGATTCATTTTACATCTCCTCTACCTCAGACCTAGGAAAAACATGATACTAGCGACCTTCTAGGGACCAGAGGGATTCATTTGACATCTCCTCTACCTCTGACCTTCTAGGGACCAGAGAGGATTCATTTTACATCTCCTCTACCTCAGACCTAGGAAAAACATCATACTAGCGACCTTCTAGGGACCAGAGGGATTCATTTGACATCTCCTCTACCTCAGACCTTCTAGGGACCAGAGAGGATTCATTTTACATCTCCTCTACCTCAGACCAATGGGTTTTGACGAAGGAAAGGAGAGAGGAATCAAGGACAGATGGATTGAGCCGCGGTGAGGGTAAAATCATAGGGATGGATAGAGGACTCATCTTTATATCTGTGCCGTTGGCAGCGTCTGTGACAGCATGGGCAGGGCTTTTAACAACCCATAGGAAAACACCACGCCGTTGGCTACTTTAAAATGGCAGAAGCATGGTGGAGGCCCTTAATGGTGCTGCCCATGTTTAAACAGCCTGCTGGCCACTAGAGACCTCTATCATTCTCTATGGGGGGGTGAAAAAAAAAACTCACCTTCTGAGTCTCGATGTGTTTCTCCAGGATTTCCTGCTTCTTCTTCCTCATTTCCTGTTGGAGCCGCAGGGCTTCCTGTCAGGGGAATATTAAAGTGGTAATTCACCTCTTCCACAACCACGGTAAAGTGCTCTGAGCGTCTGGAAAATCTACATGAAGACAACCGTTACGTTCAGACTCTTTTCCCAGGAGTCTCCTAACAGGATTAGAGATGAACGTGACCCCTCTTCCCTAACACTTATATTACAGACCCCCACCTTCTCCTCCATCTCTTCCCCCCTAGTCCCACGCTCTCCTCCATCCATCTCTTCCCCCCTAGTCCTACCTTCTCCTCCATCCATCTCTTCCCCCCTAGTCCTACCTTCTCCTCCATCCATCTCTTCCCCCCTAGCCCCACCTTCTCCTCCATCCATCTCTTCCCCCCTAGTCCCACCTTCTCCTCCATCCATCTCTTCCCCCCTAGTCCTACCTTCTCCTCCATCCATCTCTTCCCCCTAGTCCTACCTTCTCCTCCATCTCTTCCCCCCTAGTCCTACCTTCTCCTCCATCCATCTCTTCCCCCCTAGTCCTACCTTCTCCTCCATCCATCTCTTCCTCCTTAGTCCCACCCTCTCCTTCTCCTCCACCCACCCCCTCCTCCTCCCACCCATCTTTCCCTCCCTTCCCTCTCCTCCTTCCCTCCCCATCCCTCTCCTCCTTCCCTCCCTTCCCTCTCCTCCTTCCCTCCCCATCCCTCTCCCCCATCCCTCCCCCCTCTCACCTGTTTATTCTTCATAGCCTCCTCTGTAGCAGTGACCCCAGCGAACAGAGCCGTCTTCTGAGCTGCTTTCAGAGCAGCCATGTTGTACACTGTCTTAGTCAGCCCCGTAGAGGTGGAGAACACCTGGTGGAGAGGAGGACCATGTTATTATTACTGGGGACTTGTATAGGAGAACACCTGGTAGAGAAGACTCATATAGGAGAACACCTGGTAGAGAAGACTCATATAGGAGAACACCTGGTAGAGAAGACTCATGTAGGAGAACACCTGGTGGAGAAGACTCATATAGGAGAACACCTGGTAGAGAAGACTCATATAGGAGAACACCTGGTAGAGAGGACTCATATAGGAGAACACCTGGTAGAGAGGACTCATATAGGAGAACACCTGGTGGAGAAGACTCATATAGGAGAACACCTGGTGGAGAAGACTCATATAGGAGAACACCTGGTGGAGAAGACTCATATAGGAGAACACCTGGTGGAGAAGACTCATATAGGAGAACACCTGGTAGAGAAGACTCATATAGGAGAACACCTGGTGGAGAAGACTCATATAGGAGAACACCTGGTGGAGAGGACTCATATAGGAGAACACCTGGTGGAGAGGACTCATATAGGAGAACACCTGGTAGAGAGGACTCATATAGGAGAACACCTGGTAGAGAGGACTCATATAGGAGAACACCTGGTGGAGAGGACTCATATAGGAGAACACCTGGTAGAGAGGACTCATATAGGAGAACACCTGGTAGAGAAGACTCATATAGGAGAACACCTGGTAGAGAGGACTCATATAGGAGAACACCTGGTAGAGAGGACTCATATAGGAGAACACCTGGTAGAGAAGACTCATATAGGAGAACACCTGGTGGAGAGGAGGTCAACTTAAAGGAAAACTCAAGTCAAAAACTATATTTAGATTTGTTGATACAGTGGACTTGTTTTCTCACCTTTCCTGCCGGTCCACTAGGGGTACTTCCTGGTTTAGAGGCGAAGCCCAGCCTCTCCTTCATTGATAGGTTGGATTTAAAGTCATTCTGTGAGGCAACACGAGAGTCTTGGTTGGGCTCTGAGCAGTCGGCAGGCAGAGGGCCCAGACGGTCTTTGACGGACTGTTTCAGACTAGTGGCTGGCTGCTGCACCTGCTGGAGTTCACAACAACAACAACGTCAACAATACACAAACAAAGGGCAGCGACAACAGGCTAGGCTCGGTCAACGACAACAGGCTAGGCTCGGTCAACGACAACAGGCTAGGCTCGGTCAACGACAACAGGCTAGGCTCGGTCAACGACAACAGGCTCGGTCAACGACAACAGGCTCGGTCAACGACAACAGGCTAGGCTCGGTCAACGACAACAGGCTAGGCTCGGTCAACGACAACAGGCTAGGCTCGGTCAACGACAACAGGCTCGGTCAACGACAACAGGCTCGGTCAACGACAACAGGCTCGGTCAACGACAACAGGCTCGGTCAACGACAACAGGCTCGGTCAACGACAACAGGCTCGGTCAACGACAACAGGCTCGGCTCGGTCAACGACAACAGGCTAGGCTCGGTCAACGACAACAGGCTAGGCTCGGTCAACGACAACAGGCTAGGCTCGGTCAACGACAACAGGCTAGGCTCGGTCAACGACAACAGGCTAGGCTCGGTCAACGACAACAGGCTAGGCTCGGTCAACGACAACAGGCTCGGCTCGGTCAACGACAACAGGCTCGGTCAACGACAACAGGCTAGGCTCGGTCAACGACAACAGGCTAGGCTCGGTCAACGACAACAGGCTAGGCTCGGTCAACGACAACAGGCTAGGCTCGGTCAACGACAACAGGCTAGTAGGGCATCGACAACAGGCTAGGCTCGGTCAACGACAACAGGCTCGGTCAACGACAACAGGCTAGGCTCGGTCAACGACAACAGGCTAGGCTCGGTCAACGACAACAGGCTAGGCTCGGTCAACGACAACAGGCTAGGCTCGGTCAACGACAACAGGCTCGGTCAACGACAACAGGCTCGGTCAACGACAACAGGCTCGGTCAACGACAACAGGCTCGGCTCGGTCAACGACAACAGGCTAGGCTCGGTCAACGACAACAGGCTAGGCTCGGTCAACGACAACAGGCTAGGCTCGGTCAACGACAACAGGCTAGGCTCGGTCAACGACAACAGGCTAGGCTCGGTCAACGACAACAGGCTAGGCTCGGTCAACGACAACAGGCTAGGCTCGGTCAACGACAACAGGCTAGGCTCGGTCAACGACAACAGGCTAGGCTCGGTCAACGACAACAGGCTAGGCTCGGTCAACGACAACAGGCTAGGCTCGGTCAACGACAACAGGCTAGGCTCGGTCAACGACAACAGGCTAGGCTCGGTCAACGACAACAGGCTAGGCTCGGTCAACGACAACAGGCTAGGCTCGGTCAACGACAACAGGCTAGGCTCGGTCAACGACAACAGGCTAGGCTCGGTCAACGACAACAGGCTAGGCTCGGTCAACGACAACAGGCTAGGCTCGGTCAACGACAACAGGCTAGGCTCGGTCAACGACAACAGGCTAGGCTCGGTCAACGACAACAGGCTAGGCTCGGTCAACGACAACAGGCTAGGCTCGGTCAACGACAACAGTCTAGGCTCGGTCAACGACAACAGGCTAGGCTCGGTCAACGACAACAGGCTAGGCTCGGTCAACGACAACAGGCTAGGCTCGGTCAACGACAACAGGCTAGTAGGGCATCGACAACAGGCTAGGCTCGGTCAACGACAACAGGCTAGGCTCGGTCAACGACAACAGGCTAGTAGGGCATCGACAACAGGCTAGGCTCGGTCAACGACAACAGGCTCGGTCAACGACAACAGGCTCGGTCAACGACAACAGGCTAGGCTCGGTCAACGACAACAGGCTCGGTCAACGACAACAGGCTCGGTCAACGACAACAGGCTCGGTCAACGACAACAGGCTCGGTCAACGACAACAGGCTAGGCTCGGTCAACGACAACAGGCTCGGTCAACGACAACAGGCTCGGTCAACGACAACAGGCTCGGTCAACGACAACAGGCTCGGTCAACGACAACAGGCTCGGTCAACGACAACAGGCTCGGTCAACGACAACAGGCTCGGTCAACGACAACAGGCTCGGTCAACGACAACAGGCTCGGTCAACGACAACAGGCTCGGTCAACGACAACAGGCTCGGTCAACGACAACAGGCTCGGTCAACGACAACAGGCTCGGTCAACGACAACAGGCTAGGCTCGGTCAACGACAACAGGCTAGGCTCGGTCAACGACAACAGGCTAGGCTCGGTCAACGACAACAGGCTAGGCTCGGTCAACGACAACAGGCTCGGTCAACGACAACAGGCTCGGTCAACGACAACAGGCTCGGCTCGGTCAACGACAACAGGCTAGGCTCGGTCAACGACAACAGGCTAGGCTCGGTCAACGACAACAGGCTAGGCTCGGTCAACGACAACAGGCTAGGCTCGGTCAACGACAACAGGCTAGGCTCGGTCAACGACAACAGGCTAGGCTCGGTCAACGACAACAGGCTCGGTCAACGACAACAGGCTCGGTCAACGACAACAGGCTCGGTCAACGACAACAGGCTCGGTCAACGACAACAGGCTCGGTCAACGACAACAGGCTCGGTCAACGACAACAGGCTCGGTCAACGACAACAGGCTCGGTCAACGACAACAGGCTCGGTCAACGACAACAGGCTCGGTCAACGACAACAGGCTCGGTCAACGACAACAGGCTCGGTCAACGACAACAGGCTAGGCTCGGTCAACGACAACAGGCTAGGCTCGGTCAACGACAACAGGCTAGGCTCGGTCAACAACAACAGGCTAGGCTCGGTCAACGACAACAGGCTAGGCTCGGTCAACGACAACAGGCTAGGCTCGGTCAACGACAACAGGCTAGTAGGTCAACGACAACAGGCTAGGTCAACGACAACAGACTAGTAGGTCAAACGACAACAGGCTAGGCTCGGTCAACGACAACAGGCTAGTAGGTCAACGACAACAGGCTAGTAGGTCAACGACAACAGGCTAGTAGGTCAACGACAACAGGCTAGTAGGTCAACGACAACAGGCTAGTAGGTCAACGACAACAGGCTAGTAGGTCAACGACAACAGGCTAGTAGGTCAACGACAACAGGCTAGTAGGTCAACGACAACAGGCTAGGTCAACGACAACAGGCTAGTAGGTCAACGACAACAGGCTAGTAGGTCAACGACAACAGGCTAGTAGGTCAACGACAACAGGCTAGTAGGTCAACGACAACAGGCTAGTAGGTCAACGACAACAGGCTAGTAGGTCAACGACAACAGGCTAGTAGGTCAACGACAACAGGCTAGTAGGTCAACGACAACAGGCTAGGTCAACGACAACAGGCTAGTAGGTCAACGACAACAGGCTAGTAGGTCAACGACAACAGGCTAGTAGGTCAACGACAACAGGCTAGTAGGTCAACGACAACAGGCTAGGTCAAACGACAACAGGCTAGGTCAACGGCAACAGGCTAGGTCAAAGACCAGCAGGAAAAACTCTGGATCTGAGGCCACTAATAACCAACGGCCATTTGGTCAAAATGGCTGAATGAATGAAAGGTGCTTCCTAAATCCAAGTGCACCACTTTTGACCGGGGTCCATAGAGCTCTGGTAGAAAATAAGTGCACTTTTAAGGGAATAGGCTGCCATATTTGGGATGTGGACTTACCATGAGTGGCTGTGGTTGATGGTGTTGCTGTCCCTGCTGTCCCATTCCCTGCTGTCCCTGCTGTCCCATTCCCTGCTGTCCCATTCCCTGCTGTCCCATCTCGTCCTCACAGTGCCAGAGGACTCTAATGAAGCGGTTGTTGAGAACAGCCTCAGGACTCTGCAGGGCACGCTTAGCCTCCTCGTGACTGTCGAACTGGATCAGGGCCCCCTCCGGGTCATTACCATAGGTTACCTGGGGACGACGACGACAATGGATGGACGGACAGAGAGAGAGAGACACAGAAACACAGAGAGACACAGAGACACAGAGAGAGAGAGAGAGAGACACAGAGAGAGACACAGAGAGAGAGAGAGAGACAGAGAGACAGAGAGACAGAGACACAGAGACACAGAGACACAGAGACACAGAGACACAGAGACACAGAAACACAGAGAGACACAGAGACACAGAGAGAGAGAGAGACACAGAGAGAGAGAGAGACACAGAGAGAGAGAGAGAGAGACAGAGAGACAGAGACACAGAGACACAGAGACACAGAGAGACAGAGAGACAGAGAGACAGAGAGACAGAGAGACAGAGAGAGAGAAACGGGAGGGAGGGTGAGCAGGGGAAGAGAGGAAGGAGCAAGGGAGTGAGGAAGATAGGGTTATATGTTAACCCTCACTCACTAAGAAGAAGTGCACTAAATAGGGAGTAGTGTGCCAATAACGCCAACAACAACAAAACACTGCTTAAAGCAGAACGGTATCGTTAGCCAATCAGTCGAACCTGCAGGTTGACGATAGTCCCGAACTTGCTGAAGTGTTGGTTAAGCTTGGAGATGTTGTTGAGTCCCTGGGGGATCTGAAGGACCGACAGCTTGGTGTTTGACCCAAACGGAGCCTTCTGGTTCTGGTTCTGAGGGTTCTTGTTGTGGAACCCACCCTGGAGGTTCTGCTGGTTGAAGTTAGGTCTGACAGAACACATGGAGATTACAGGAACAGCTACAGGAACAGCTACCGTACTGCTTGTTGTTTACCAGAAACAGCTACCGTACTGCTTGTTGTTTACCAGAAACAGCTACCGTACTGCTTGTTGTTTACAAGAAACAGCTACCGTACTGCTTGTTGTTTACCAGAAACAGCTACCATACTGCTTGTTGTTTACCAGAAACAGCTACCGTACTGCTTGTTGTTTACAAGAAACAGCTACCGTACTGCTTGTTGTTTACCAGGAACAGCTACCGTACTGTTTGTTGTTGACCAGAAACAGCTACCGTACTGCTTGTTGTTGACCAGAAACAGCTACCGTACTGCTTGTTGTTTACCAGAAACAGCTACCGTACTGCTTGTTGTTTACAAGAAACAGCTACCGTACTGCTTGTTGTTTACAAGAAACAGCTACCGTACTGCTTGTTGTTTACAAGAAACAGCTACCGTACTGCTTCTGTCTGAACCCCCAGGTATATTACCTGTTGTGGTCTATGATGGTTTAATGTTCTGTCTGAACCCCCAGGTATATTACCTGTTGTGGTCTATGATGGTTCTCTAATGTTCTGTCTGAACCCCCAGGTATATTACCTGTTGTGGTCTATGATGGTTCTCTAATGTTCTGTCTGAACCCCCAGGTATATTACCTGTTGTGGTCTATGATGGTTTAATGTTCTGTCTGAACCCCCAGGTATATTACCTGTTGTGGTCTATGATGGTTCTCTAATGTTCTGTCTGAACCCCCAGGTATATTACCTGTTGTGGTCTATGATGGTTCTCTAATGTTCTGTCTGAACCCCCAGGTATATTACCTGTTGTGGTCTATGATGGTTTAATGTTCTGTCTGAACCCCCAGGTATATTACCTGTTGTGGTCTATGATGGTTTAATGTTCTGTCTGAACCCCCAGGTATATTACCTGTTGTGGTCTATGATGGTTCTCTAATGTTCTGTCTGAACCCCCAGGTATATTACCTGTTGTGGTCTATGATGGTTCTCTAATGTTCTGTCTGAACCCCCAGGTATATTACCTGTTGTGGTCTATGATGGTTTAATGTTCTGTCTGAACCCCCAGGTATATTACCTGTTGTGGTCTATGATGGTTCTCTAATGTTCTGTCTGAACCCCCAGGTATATTACCTGTTGTGGTCTATGATGGTTCTCTAATGTTCTGTCTGAACCCCCAGGTATATTACCTGTTGTGGTCTATGACGGTTCTCTAATGTTCTGTCTGAACCCCCAGGTATATTACCTATTGTGGTCTATGATGGTTCTCTAATGTTCTGTCTGACCCCCCAGGTATATTACCTGTTGTGGTCTATGATGGTTTAATGTTCTGTCTGAACCCCCAGGTATATTACCTGTTGTGGTCTATGATGGTTTAATGTTCTGTCTGAACCCCCAGGTATATTACCTGTTGTGGTCTATGATGGTTTAATGTTCTGTCTGAACCCCCAGGTATATTACCTGTTGTGGTCTGTGTCTCATGCCAAATCAACTGTCTCACAGTCTCAAGGTGTGTGTTCTTGCTTGTCGGACCAACGTGTGTGCGTGTGTGTGTGTGTGTGTGTGTGTGTGTGTGTGTGTGTGTGTGTTCTTGCTTGTCGGACCAACGTGTGTGTGTGTGTGTGTGTGTGTGTGTTCTTACTTGTCGGACCAGGGTTTCTTGGGGAGCATTGCTCCGTGGTGTGAGACAGCAGATCTCTTCCTGGAGGCCGAGTCCAGAACAATCCTCATTCTGTTGGGCATCTGATCTGGGAATTCATTAAACAACTATGTGACTGGACTGACGAGATCAGACGAGACCTTGACCAGTCAGGATAGAGAATCGCTCTCTCTCCCCCTCCTATATAACACCACATTATAGTCCCACCTTCCCTCTGAATCCACATCGAGACTGGTTGTGTTTAGGTACCTCTGCCTCCCTCCCTCTCCCTCCCTCCCTCCCTCCCTCCCTCCCTCTCTCCCTCCCTCCCTCCCTCCCTCCCTCCCTCCCCCTCCCTCCCTCCCTCCCTCTCCCTCTCCCTCCCTCCCTCCCTCCCTCTCTCCCTCCCTCCCTCCCTCCCCCTCCCTCCCTCTCTCCCTCCCTCCCTCCCTCCCCCTCCCTCCCTCTCTCTTCCTCCCTCCCTCCCTCCCTCTCTCCCTCCCTCCCTCCCTCCCTCCCTCTCTCCCTCCCTCCCTCCCTCTCCCTCCCTCCCTCCCTCTCTCCCTCCCTCCCTCCCTCCCCCTCCCTCCCTCCCTCTCTCTCTCTTCCTCCCTCCCTCCCTCCCTCTCCCTCCCTCCCTCCCTCCCTCCCTCCCTCTCCCTCCCTCTCTCCCTCCCTCCCTCTCCCTCCCTCCCTCCCTCTCCCTCCCTCCCTCTACTATAACAACACATTACAGTCCCTCCCTCCCTCCCTCTACTATAACACCACATTACAGTCCCACCTTCCCTCCGAATCCACATCTAGACAGGTTGTGTTTAGGTACCTCTGTCTCTGTGAGGCAGGTCCTCCCCCATAGTCAGTCCTATGAGGTTGGGTCTCTGGGCGTTGACTCTGTGGCGATACACTGGTCTGGAGGTGTTGGTGAGGCTGGGATCCTCAGGGTTATACATGTCAGGGTCATACTGGCCTGGGAGAGAGGGACCACAACAGACTTAATGAAGACAACAACAGAGACCACAACACAGACTTAATGAAGAGACCACAACACAGACTTAATGAAGACAATAACAACAACAGAGACCACAACACAGACTAAAGAGACCACAACAGACTAAAGAGACCACAACACAGACTTAATGAAGACCACAACACAGACTAAAGAGACCACAACACAGACTTAATGAAGAGACCACAACACAGACTAAAGAGACCACAACACAGACTAAAGAGACCACAACACAGACTAAATGAAGACAATAACAACAGAGACAAAACATGTCTCCTTCCCCTCTGAAAGACACACAGGTTGGAGCAGTAGATAACTGAAGGCCACATTGTACAGCTGTTAAGAGGACTAATTGCTTTGCTCAAGGGCACAACGGCAGGAGATTGCACCTAGGATTTGACACTTAAGACAACCCTCTTGGTTGTCAACACACACACACACACACCCCTACCTGGTGGGAAGAGAGGAGCCGGGGGCTGGGGGATGGAGGGTCGTGTCCCTGTGGTTACAATAGTGGGAACAGAGTTGGCGATGGAGCTAGGAGGGGCATCCATCCCTGAAGCCTGGTGAGGGGGACCTGGGGGGGCGGGGCACAGATTTAAATAAAACACTAGAATGGTCCCTGACCAAGATGGCCGCCATTAACACAACATTCTAGAACGATGCAAGTCTGGAGTTAGGAGGGGCATCCATCCCTGATGCCTGGTGAGGGGGACCTGGGGGACCTGGGGGGGCGGGGCACAGATTTAAATAAAACACTAGAATGGTTCCTGACCAAGATGGCCGCCACTAACACAACATTCTAGAACGTTGCAAGTCTGACATCAACACACTCTACGTGAATTATAGTCTCTGTGGAGATCTTTATAAAGGTAAGGCGAACACCCGATTGGCTATGGTCGAAAGAAGCTCACCCAATAGGGAAGAGGGTTCCATTTGGAATGACAACACATGCGACTCGAGCCACGGACTCGTTATGACAGACGGATTCACTGAATTCCTACCTGGCGGCAGGCTGGGCGGCAGGCCGGGCGGCAGGCTGCCTGTCAGGGGCACAGGGGGACGGAGGTTGACGGGAGGTGGCGTCATGAGAGGGGGAGGTCCTGGCGGGGGCGGTAGGCCGGGAGGGGGCTGGGCGACCCCCGGGATAGGGGGAGGGGCTTGGAACATGTTAGGTAGATTAACGTCCTCCACCACCACTGGATCGATACCGTGGTCGAACGGGCAAATGTCCCCGCGCATACAGAAGCCTTTCTCTGGAAGACAACACAATACGGTATAGTAACACAGCTAGAGGACAGTTAGATACAGAAGCCTTTCTCTGGAAGACAACACAATACGGTATAGTAACAGCTAGAGGACAGTTAGATACAGAAGCCTTTCTCAGGAAGACAACACAATACGGTATAGTAACACAGCTAGAGGACAGTTAGATACAGAAGCCTTTCTCTGGAAGACAACACAATACGGTATAGTAACACAGCTAGAGGACAGTTAGATACAGAAGCCTTTCTCTGGAAGACAACACAATACGGTATAGTAACACAGCTAGAGGACAGTTAGATACAGAAGCCTTTCTCTGGAAGACAACACAATACGGTATAGTAACAGCTAGAGGACAGTTAGATACAGAAGCCTTTCTCTGGAAGACAACACAATACTGTATAGTAACACAGCTAGAGGACAGTTAGATACAGAAGCCTTTCTCTGGAAGACAACACAATACGGTATAGTAACACAGCTAGAGGACAGTTAGATACAGAAGCCTTTCTCTGGAAGACAACACAATACGGTATAGTAACAGCTAGAGGACAGTTAGATACAGAAGCCTTTCTCTGGAAGACAACACAATACGGTATAGTAACAGCTAGAGGACAGTTAGATACAGAAGCCTTTCTCTGGAAGACAACACAATACTGTATAGTAACACAGCTAGAGGACAGTTAGATACAGAAGCCTTTCTCTGGAAGACAACACAATACGGTATAGTAACACAGCTAGAGGACAGTTAGATACAGAAGGCCTTTCTCAGGAAGACAACACAATACGGTATAGTAACACAGCTAGAGGACAGTTAGATACAGAAGGAAGACAACACAATACAGTATAGTAACAGCTAGAGGACAGTTAGATACAGAAGGAAGACAACACAATACGGTATAGTAACACAGCTAGAGGACAGTTAGATACAGAAGGCTTTCTCAGGAAGACAACACAATACGGTATAGTAACACAGCTAGAGGACAGTTAGATACAGAAGCCTTTCTCTGGAAGACAACACAATACGGTATAGTAACACAGCTAGAGGACAGTTAGATACAGAAGCCTTTCTCTGGAAGACAACACAATACGGTATAGTAACACAGCTAGAGGACAGTTAGATACAGAAGCCTTTCTCTGGAAGACAACACAATACGGTATAGTAACACAGCTAGAGGACAGTTAGATACAGAAGCCTTTCTCTGGAAGACAACACAATACGGTATAGTAACAGCTAGAGGACAGTTAGATACAGAAGCCTTTCTCTGGAAGACAACACAATACTGTATAGTAACACAGCTAGAGGACAGTTAGATACAGAAGCCTTTCTCTGGAAGACAACACAATACGGTATAGTAACACAGCTAGAGGACAGTTAGATACAGAAGCCTTTCTCTGGAAGACAACACAATACGGTATAGTAACAGCTAGAGGACAGTTAGATACAGAAGCCTTTCTCTGGAAGACAACACAATACGGTATAGTAACACAGCTAGAGGACAGTTAGATACAGAAGCCTTTCTCTGGAAGACAACACAATACGGTATAGTAACAGCTAGAGGACAGTTAGATACAGAAGCCTTTCTCTGGAAGACAACACAATACGGTATAGTAACAGCTAGAGGACAGTTAGATACAGAAGCCTTTCTCTGGAAGACAACACAATACTGTATAGTAACACAGCTAGAGGACAGTTAGATACAGAAGCCTTTCTCTGGAAGACAACACAATACGGTATAGTAACACAGCTAGAGGACAGTTAGATACAGAAGGAAGACAACACAATACAGTATAGTAACAGCTAGAGGACAGTTAGATACAGAAGGAAGACAACACAATACGGTATAGTAACACAGCTAGAGGACAGTTAGATACAGAAGCCTTTCTCTGGAAGACAACACAATACGGTATAGTAACACAGCTAGAGGACAGTTAGATACAGAAGCCTTTCTCTGGAAGACAACACAATACGGTATAGTAACACAGCTAGAGGACAGTTAGATACAGAAGCCTTTCTCTGGAAGACAACACAATACGGTATAGTAACACAGCTAGAGGACAGTTAGATACAGAAGCCTTTCTCTGGAAGACAACACAATACGGTATAGTAACACAGCTAGAGGACAGTTAGATACAGAAGGAAGACAACACAATACAGTATAGTAACAGCTAGAGGACAGTTAGATACAGAAGGAAGACAACACAATACGGTATAGTAACACAGCTAGAGGACAGTTAGATACAGAAGGCTTTCTCAGGAAGACAACACAATATGGTATAGTAACACAGCTAGAGGACAGTTAGATACAGAAGGAAGACAACACAATACAGTATAGTAACAGCTAGAGGACAGTTAGATATACAGAAGGAAGACAACACAATACGGTATAGTAACACAGCTAGAGGACAGTTCGATACAAAAGGCCTTTTCCAGGCCAGAAACAGACAGAAAGAAAACTAAATCACTCCAAACATTATCCTTCTCGGTCATACTGATCCCGGGCCACTAAAAGACAGTCTCGGTGTAAAAAAAAACAACTTCCTTCCTGCTTACCGTCGTAGTCACGGCAACGTTTCCTCTGTGGCGGAAGGGGCCGGTCCAGTGACTGATCCGGGTGGAAGTCCGACCAGCTGTCCGTCACCGAGGCGATGCTGTTGCTGTGGTTACCTTGAGGGGCGATCACCGTGATGGTGCTGCTGAGGGTCGGCACGGGGAACGTGGCGGTTGCCGTGGGGATCGGCAGGAGGCCTTCTCCAGCTCCAACCTCCGTCCCCCGGTCTCCTCGATCGGGCTCGTACTTTGACCTCCCAGCATCCCGCTCTGTGATCAGAAGGATAAGGGCAGGAAGAAGGAAACAGTCATGATATCTAGAGCTGAGCCGTTGGATGTGCTTGCTTTTGTTCCAACCCAACACTAGTCTAACAGCCAGACATACTGACTTTCAAAATGAATCAACCAATCATAAGTCTTCTGTCTAAACCAGGAGCATAACCCTGCACACAACCAGAGTTGTTCTGTCGGTCTCCCCTCTCACCTCTGCTCTTGGAGTGGCTCCTGCTGTGACTCCTGCTACCGCGGTCTCTGTCTCTCTCCCGGTCCCTGGCCCGGTCCTTGCTCCTGCTCCTACTGCGGCTGTAGCTACGGCCCCTCCTCCGGTTGTAACGGTCCCGGTACGAGTCCCGTCTCGGGGGGATGCGGTCGTAATCGTTCCGTTTCCTGGTACGGTCGTCCCTTTTACGGTCATCCCCTCGTCTGACAAACGACAGAGAAGAGGAGGAGGAGGAGAGAGAGGAGGAAGAGAGAGGGGAGAAAGAGGAGGAAGAGAGAGGGGAGAAAGAGGAGGAAGAGAGAGGAGGAAGAGAGGGGGAAGAGAGAGGGGGAAGAGAGAGAGAGGAGGGAGGAAGAGAGAGAGGAGAGAGAAAGGAGGGAAAGAGAGAGTGAGGAGGAAGAAAGAGAGAGGAGGAAGAAAGAGAGAGGAGGAAGAGAGAGAGGAGAAAGAGAGAGGAGGCAGAGAGAGGAGGGAGAGAGAGAGGAAAAGAGAGAGAGGAGGGGGAGAGAGAGAGGAGGGGGAGAGAGAGGAGGGGGAGAGAGAGGAGGGGGAGAGAGAGAGAGGAGGGGGAGAGAGAGAGAGGAGGGGGAGAGAGAGAGAGGAGGGGGAGAGAGAGAGAGGAGGGGGAGAGAGAGAGAGGAGGGAGGGAGGGAAGGAGAGAGAGAGGAGGGAGGGAGGGAGAGAGAGAGGAGGGAGGGAGGGAGAGAGAGAGGAGGGAGGGAGAGAGAGAGAGGAGGGAGGGAGAGAGAGAGAGAGGAGGGAGAGAGAAGGGAGAGAGAGAGAGAGGAGGGAGAGAGAGAGAGAGAGGAGGGAGAGAGAGAGAGAGAGGAGGGAGAGAGAGAGAGAGAGAGAGAGGAGGCAGAATAAAGTCACTAAGCAGACATCCCATTGAACAGAGACAGGAGCATTTATGGATCAATCTCAAATAGCACTCTATACACTATTGACCAGGTCCAGTAGAGTAATTTAATAGGGAACTATGTCCCTCACCTGTTGTCTCTGGGGGGCTGTAGTTCACACTGACCTGCTGTAGTTCACACTGACCTGCTGTCTCTACTGTAGTTCACACTGACCCGCTGTAGTTCACACTGACCCGCTGTAGTTCACACTGACCCGCTGTAGTTCACACTGACCCGCTGTAGTTCACACTGACCCGCTGTAGTTCACACTGACCCGCTGTAGTTCACACTGACCTGCTGTAGTTCACACTGACCTGCTGTAGTTCACACTGACCTGCTGTAGTTCACACTGACCCGCTGTAGTTCACACTGACCTGCTGTAGTTCACACTGACCTGCTGTAGTTCACACTGACCTGCTGTCTCTACTGTAGTTCACACTGACCTGCTGTCTCTACTGTAGTTCACACTGACCTGCTGTCTCTACTGTAGCTGGAGGGGGGGGCTGTAGTTCACACTGACCTGCTGTCTCTACTGTAGTTCACACTGACCTGCTGTAGTTCACACTGACCTGCTGTAGTTCACACTGACCTGCTGTCTCTACTGTAGTTCACACTGACCTGCTGTCTCTACTGTAGCTGGAGGGGGGGCTGTAGTTCACACTGACCTGCTGTCTCTACTGTAGTTCACACTGACCCGCTGTAGTTCACACTGACCTGCTGTAGTTCACACTGACCTGCTGTAGTTCACACTGACCTGCTGTAGTTCACACTGACCTACTGTAGTTCACACTGACCTGCTGTAGTTCACACTGACCCGCTGTAGTTCACACTGACCTGCTGTAGTTCACACTGACCTGCTGTAGTTCACACTGACCTGCTGTCTCTACTGTAGTTCACACTGACCTGCTGTCTCTACTGTAGTTCACACTGACCTGCTGTCTCTACTGTAGCTGGAGGGGGGGGCTGTAGTTCACACTGACCTGCTGTCTCTACTGTAGTTCACACTGACCTGCTGTAGTTCACACTGACCTGCTGTAGTTCACACTGACCTGCTGTCTCTACTGTAGTTCACACTGACCTGCTGTCTCTACTGTAGTTCACACTGACCTGCTGTCTCTACTGTAGCTGGAGGGGGGGGCTGTAGTTCACACTGACCTGCTGTCTCTACTGTAGTTCACACTGACCTGCTGTAGTTCACACTGACCTGCTGTAGTTCACACTGACCTGCTGTCTCTACTGTAGTTCACACTGACCTGCTGTCTCTACTGTAGCTGGAGGGGGGGCTGTAGTTCACACTGACCTGCTGTCTCTACTGTAGTTCACACTGACCCGCTGTAGTTCACACTGACCTGCTGTCTCTACTGTAGTTCACACTGACCTGCTGTAGTTCACACTGACCTGCTGTAGTTCACACTGACCTGCTGTCTCTACTGTAGTTCACACTGACCTGCTGTAGTTCACACTGACCTACTGTAGTTCACACTGACCTGCTGTCTCTACTGTAGTTCACACTGACCTGCTGTCTCTACTGTAGTTCACACTGACCCGCTGTAGTTCACACTGACCTGCTGTAGTTCACACTGACCTGCTGTAGTTCACACTGACCCGCTGTAGTTCACACTGACCTGCTGTAGTTCACACTGACCTGCTGTCTCTACTGTAGCGGGAGCTGGACGGGGGGCTGTAGTTCACACTGACCTGCTGTCCCTACTGTAGCGGGAGCTGGACGGGGGGCTGTAGTTCACACTGACCTGCTGTCCCTACTGTAGCGGGAGCTGGACGGGGGGCTGTAGTTCACACTGACCTGCTGTCTCTACTGTAGCGGGAGCTGGACGGGGGGCTGTAGTTCACACTGACCTGCTGTCCCTACTGTAGCGGGAGCTGGACGGGGGGCTGTAGTTCACACTGACCTGCTGTCCCTACTGTAGCGGGAGCTGGACGGGGGGCTGTAGTTCACACTGACCTGCTGTCTCTACTGTAGCGGGAGCTGGACGGGGGGCTGTAGTTCACTCTCCTGGAGAACTTCTTGTCCCGGTCCTCCTCGCGACTCGGCTGGAAAACACAAGTTTAAACTAAGATCCTGAAAGTAGCACTAGATGAACTGCATTGATCTCATCCTGTTTACAAATAACCCCACTTCCCGATTACAAAGAATACTATTGGACAATAGATCTCTACTGTCAGACTGTGGTGTGTAACCTTCCATGCCAATTATGCGGAGGCACTAAAACTCTACCACAGCGGTTTCCTGTAGCATCACTGTAAAAAGTAAACATTCCCTATAAGTGTTGGTGCCTTGTCAACATGACTCAACCAGTCACCTCGTCTTTCCTCTGGTCGTCTTTGTCCGTCCTGGTCAGGTGACCCTCCGCTTTGCCCGCGGAACCTGGCTGATGGTCCTGCTGAGGTAGGTAGCTTTTGGAGTTGACGGCTTCAAAGAGTCTATCGACAAAGGTCTGCGTCTCTGGGAGAAGACGGGAGTAGGGAACGAGGGGCGGTTGATGAGGGGAGGAGGACAAGGGCATGATTAGTGGGGCCGACACCGACACATTAGGTAACTAATGAGTATCAGTCACTGTGTATAGTTACAAATGGAACACTATTACCAATTTAGTGCACTACTTTAGACCAGGGCCCTATATAACCCTATTCCCTATATAGTGCACTACTTTAGACCAGGGCCCTATAGAACCCTATTCCCTATATAGTGCACTACTTCAGACCAGAGCCCTATAGAACCATCTTCCCTATATAGTGCACTACTTTAGACCAGAGCCCTATAGAACCCTATTCCCTATATAGTGCACTACTTTAGACCAGGGCCCTATATAACCCTATTCCCTATATAGTGCACTACTTTAGACCAGGGCCCTATAGAACCCTATTCCCTATATAGTGCACTACTTTAGACCAGAGCCCTATAGAACCCTATTCCCTATATAGTACACTACTTTAGACCAGAGCCCTATAGAACCCTATTCCCTATATAGTGCACTACTTTAGACCAGAGCCCTATAGAACCCTATTCCCTATATAGTGCACTACTTTAGACCAGAGCCCTATAGAACCCTATTCCGTATATAGTACACTACTTTAGACCAGAGCCCTATAGAACCCTATTCCCTATATATAGTGCACTACTTTAGACCAGAGCCCTATAGAACCCTATTCCGTATATAGTACACTACTTTAGACTAAAGTAACGCACGATAAAAAGAGAATAGGATTCAGTCACAGTCAGTCAAAAAGTACTTCTGATTTTCTTCGACTTTCGAGGCAGATGACGACAAAACGTCACCACCACCACCACCACTTGCTGTCAAAACTATAAACATGTGTTTTAATAAGTATCGTTACCTTTCTGTAGAAATACGTCCAACTGGTCGACACAAAGAGCTTTGAGTTCCGTCTCACTTTTGTCTTTCTTCACCAAGGCAACGACGTATTTAGCGAGGGCAGATGGATCCGCATCACAACTAGAACAGGGGAAAGTGTCAACACAAACACACCGTTAGCCATGCTAACTCTAGCTATACAACAACAACACATTAGCTAGAATATATATATATCCTTAAGACCAATCGATTACAAGATAACAGACAATTTCTCAACTATAAAAACTGCTATTTTGTTTTGAAATAACTAGGCACGTGATATAAACATTAAACTAGCATCCAAATGATACTAGCCTTGTCTTCAGTCATGTTGTTGCATCTTGATGCTGGCAAGCTAATGTTGCTAAACGTTAGCCATCTAAGTTAGCTACTTACATTGGTTCGAGGGTTTTAAAAAGCCACGTTTTCAATGAATCTAGGTTTTCAATAATCATCTTTTCAGACACCGGTTAACTTCTCTTCCACTCGGTGGCCAGGGTTAATAATCACTCGGTAATGTTTCTTAATGACAAAAATACTGTATGTCCAAAGGCAAGAAGTCATCAAGCTAACATTAGCTGTTAGTTACCGCCTTCTCTCTCTTATTAAACCTGCATGGCTATTCAACACTAAAAAGACCAACGACTTGGTTGAAAAGACTAGATTGCCTTGAGCGTGTTTCTTGCTTTTTAAATTATTGCAAATAGAAAGAGGGGGGGAAGACAATTTGTTCACTGTAAACTATTCCCTCAACTAGTTTGAATGTTCAGGCAGTGCAGGCCTTCCCTCATTGCAAATAAATTGAGAATATTTACTTCCGGGGAACTCTCGCTGGCAGATATCGCGAGAATTGAAATGTCACGTTGTAACTTGGCGTACTTGGTATTTATTAGGATCCCCAAAGAGCCGCTGCAAAAGCATCAGCTACTACTCCTGGGGTCCACACGAAACATGACATAATATATAGTACAGAACATTATTAGTCAAGGACTGAAATACATAGATTTAAAATGTCACACACAGCCTCCATATCAGTACATACACACAATATCTAGGTCTTATACATAGTACAGTGCAAATTACAAAACAAGATATACAAAATGGCGGTGTCTCTTCACAGTCACCTTTGTGCAGTAAGGTGTTATTTTATGTGTTTTTTTAACTGGTAGTATTGCTTGGAGTGGCAGAGAGTTCCATGTAGTCATGTTACCTGGGCTACCAGAGAGTTCCATGTAGTCATGTTACCTGGGCTACCAGAGAGTTCCATGTAGTCATGTTACCTGGGCTACCAGAGAGTTCCATGTAGTCATGTTACCTGGGCTACCAGAGAGTTCCATGTAGTCATGTTACCTGGGCTACCAGAGAGTTCCATGTAGTCATGTTACCTGGGCTACCAGCGAGTTCCATGTAGTCATGTTACCTGGGCTACCAGAGAGTTCCATGTAGTCATGTTACCTGGGCTACCAGAGAGTTCCATGTAGTCATGGCTCTATTTAATACTGTGTGTTTCCCAGCCTCTGTTCTGGACCTGGGGACTGTGAAGAGCACCTCTGGTTACATCTCTTGTGTTGTACCGATGAGCGATCTGAACTGTGTTGCCAACTGCTTCAACAGACAGTTCGGTACCTTCAACACATCAACACCTCGCACAAAGACCAATAGTGATGCAGTCAATCTCTCCACAACTTTTTTAGCCAGGAGAGACTGACATGCCTGTTACTGACACTTGCATTCCATGTACATCTAAGTGTGGCACGTGCTGCTTTGTTCCGGACCAACTGCAATTCACCTATGTCCAGGTGGGGACAAAACTAGGGCCTGTAGGACCTGTCTGGTGGAATGAGATGTCAAGAAGACAGAGCAACGGCCTAACATGGACAGACCTCTTCCCATTTTATACCAACCATTGAATCTATGTGTTTTGACCATGACAGCTTGGTATCTACGGTAACACCCAGCAGTTTAGTCTCCTCAACTTGCTCAATAGCCACATTATTCTATAATAGATCTAAAACGAGGTTTAGTGTTGAGCGAGGGATTTGTTCCAAAAATTATGCTTATACTTTAAAAATATATATATATATATCTATCTGGCAGCAGCCTATTGCTAGTTACCCGTTCTAAAACTAACTGGAGCTCTATGTTAAGGTTGTCAGTTATTTATTTGAGTCGTCAGCGATATACCTCAATGAACAAGCCATCTGCCTCAATGAACAAGCCACCTACCTCAATGAACAAGCCATCTGCCTCAATTTCCTCAATGAACAAGCCATCTACCTCAATGAACAAGCCTACCTCAATGAACAAGCCATCTGCCTCAATTTCCTCAATGAACAAGCCAACCTCAATGAACAAGCCATCTGCCTCAATTTCCTCAATGAACAAGCCATCTACCTCAATGAACAAGCCATCTGCCTCAATGAACAAGCCATCTGCCTCAATTTCCTCAATGAACAAGCCATCTGCCTCAATGAACAAGCCATCTACCTCAATGAACAAGCCATCTGTCTCAATTTCCTCAATGAACAAGCCATATGCCTCAATTTGCTCAATGAACAAGCCACCTGTCTCAATGAACAAGCCATCTGTCTCAATGAACAAGCCATCTGCCTCAATTTCCTCAATGAACAAGCCATCTGCCTCAATTGCCTCAATGAACAAGCCATCTGCCTCAATGAACAAGCCATCTGCCTCAATGAACAAGCCATCTACCTCAATGAACAAGCCATCTGCCTCAATGAACCCGCCATCTGCCTCAATGAACAAGCCATCTGCCTCAATGAACAAGCCATCTGCCTCAATGAACAAGCCATCTGCCTCAATGAACAAGCCATCTGCCTCAATGAACAAGCCATCTGCCTTAATGAACAAGCCATCTACCTCAATTTCCTCAATGAACAAGCCATCTGCCTCAATGAACAAGCCATCTGCCACAATTTCCTCAATGAACAAGCCATCTGCCTCAACTTCCTCAATGAACAAGCCATATACCTCAATGAACAAGCCATCTGCCTCAATGAACAAGCCATCTGCCTCAATGAACAAGCCATCTGCCTCAATGAACAAGCCATCTGCCTCAATGAACAAGCCATCTGCCTCAATGAACAAGCCATCTGCCTCAATGAACAAGCCATCTGCCTCAATGAACAAGCCATCTACCTCAATGAACAAGCCATCTGCCTTAATGAACAAGCCATCTACCTCAATTTCCTCAATGAACAAGCCATCTGCCTCAATGAACAAGCCATCTGCCTCAATTTCCTCAATGAACAAGCCATCTACCTCAATGAACAAGCCATCTGCCTCAATGAACAAGCCATCTGCCTCAATTTCCTCAATGAACAAGCCTACCTCAATGAACAAGCCATCTGCCTCAATTAACAAGCCATCTGCCTCAATTTCCTCAATGAACAAGCCATCTGCCTCAATGAACAAGCCATCTACCTCAATGAACAAGCCATCTGTCTCAATTTCCTCAATGAACAAGCCATATGCCTCAATTTGCTCAATGAACAAGCCACCTGTCTCAATGAACAAGCCATCTGTCTCAATGAACAAGCCATCTGCCTCAATTTCCTCAATGAACAAGCCATATACCTCAATGAACAAGCCATCTGCCTCAATTGCCTCAATGAACAAGCCATATACCTCAATGAACAAGCCATCTACCTCAATGAACAAGCCATCTACCTCAATGAACAAGCCATCTACCTCACTGAACAAGCCATCTGCCTCAATGAACAAGCCATCTGCCTCAATGAACAAGCCATCTGCCTCAATGAACAAGCCATCTGCCTCAATGAACAAGCCATATACCTCAATGAACAAGCCATATACCTCAATGAACAAGCCATATACCTCAATGAACAAGCCACCTGCCTCAATGAACAAGCCACCTGCCTCAATGAACAAGCCACCTGCCTCAATGAACAAGCCACCTGCCTCAATGAACAAGCCACCTGCCTCAATGAACAAGCCACCTGCCTCAATGAACAAGCCATCTGCCTCAATGAACAAGCCATATACCTCAATGAACAAGCCATATACCTCAATGAACAAGCCATCTGCCACAATTTCCTCAATGAACAAGCCATCTGCCTCAACTTCCTCAATGAACAAGCCATATACCTCAATGAACAAGCCATCTGCCTCAATGAACAAGCCATCTGCCTCAATGAACAAGCCATCTGCCTCAATGAACAAGCCATCTGCCTCAATGAACAAGCCATCTGCCTCAATGAACAAGCCATCTGCCACAATTTCCTCAATGAACAAGCCATCTGCCTCAACTTCCTCAATGAACAAGCCATATACCTCAATGAACAAGCCATCTGCCTCAATGAACAAGCCATCTGCCTCAATGAACAAGCCATCTGCCTCAATGAACAAGCCATCTGCCTCAATGAACAAGCCATCTGCCTCAATGAACAAGCCATCTGCCTCAATGAACAAGCCATCTGCCTCAATGAACAAGCCATCTGCCTCAATGAACAAGCCATCTACCTCAATGAACAAGCCATCTGCCTTAATGAACAAGCCATCTACCTCAATTTCCTCAATGAACAAGCCATCTGCCTCAATGAACAAGCCATCTGCCTCAATTTCCTCAATGAACAAGCCATCTACCTCAATGAACAAGCCATCTGCCTCAATGAACAAGCCATCTGCCTCAATTTCCTCAATGAACAAGCCTACCTCAATGAACAAGCCATCTGCCTCAATTAACAAGCCATCTGCCTCAATTTCCTCAATGAACAAGCCATCTGCCTCAATGAACAAGCCATCTACCTCAATGAACAAGCCATCTGTCTCAATTTCCTCAATGAACAAGCCATATGCCTCAATTTGCTCAATGAACAAGCCACCTGTCTCAATGAACAAGCCATCTGTCTCAATGAACAAGCCATCTGCCTCAATTTCCTCAATGAACAAGCCATATACCTCAATGAACAAGCCATCTGCCTCAATTGCCTCAATGAACAAGCCATATACCTCAATGAACAAGCCATCTACCTCAATGAACAAGCCATCTACCTCAATGAACAAGCCATCTACCTCACTGAACAAGCCATCTGCCTCAATGAACAAGCCATCTGCCTCAATGAACAAGCCATCTGCCTCAATGAACAAGCCATCTGCCTCAATGAACAAGCCATATACCTCAATGAACAAGCCATATACCTCAATGAACAAGCCATATACCTCAATGAACAAGCCACCTGCCTCAATGAACAAGCCACCTGCCTCAATGAACAAGCCACCTGCCTCAATGAACAAGCCACCTGCCTCAATGAACAAGCCACCTGCCTCAATGAACAAGCCACCTGCCTCAATGAACAAGCCATCTGCCTCAATGAACAAGCCATATACCTCAATGAACAAGCCATATACCTCAATGAACAAGCCATATACCTCAATGAACAAGCCACCTGCCTCAATGAACAAGCCAGGTGCCTCAATGAACAAGCCATCTGCCTCAATGAACAAGCCATCTGCCGCAATGAACAAGCCATTTGCCTCAATGAACAAGCCATCTACCTCAATTAACAAGCCACCTGCCTCAATGAACAAGCCATCTACCTCAATGAACAAGCCATCTGTCTCCATGAACAAGCCATCTGCCTCAATGAATGTAATTTCTGAATGTAATTTAAAGTACTCCAGAGCATTGTACTGTCATCGTTTATATAATGTATCTTTGTTTCATAGTATAGTTTCTTCTTCTTGTTGTTGTTTTTAGTTTAGTCACATGATTTCTCAGTGTTCTGTATGTTTGCCAGTCTGCTGTGTTGTCAGACTGATTTGCTATTCCCTTGGCCTCGTCCCTCTCAGCCATACAGATTGTTTATTTGGTTTCCCGGGGGGGGGGGGGTCAATTTGGTGTCACTTTGAGTGGAAAGATTACGATCAATACTCAAGGATTTTAATACTTTTTGTGGGGGGGGGGGCAGGCTCGTGGTCAGGCAGGCAGAATGGTCAGACAGGCTCGTGGTCAGGCAGGCAGAATGGTCAGACAGGCTCGTGGTCAGGCAGGCAGAATGGTCAGACAGGCTCGTGGTCAAGGCAGGCAGAATGGTCAGACAGGCTCGTGGTCAGGCAGGCAGAATGGTCAGACAGGCTCGTGGTCAAGGCAGGCAGAATGGTCAGACAGGCTCGTGGTCAGGCAGGCAGAATGGTCAGACAGGCTCGTGGTCAGGCAGGCAGAATGGTCAGACAGGCTCGTGGTCAAGGCAGGCAGAATGGTCAGACAGGCTCGTGGTCAGGAAGGCAGAATGGTCAGACAGGCTCGTGGTCAAGGCAGGCAGAATGGTCAGACAGGCTCGTGGTCAAGGCAGGCAGAATGGTCAGACAGGCTCGTGGTCAGGCAGGCAGAATGGTCAGACAGGCTCGTGGTCAGGCAGGCAGAATGGTCAGACAGGCTCGTGGTCAAGGCAGGCAGAATGGTCAGACAGGCTCGTGGTCAAGGCAGGCAGAATGGTCAGACAGGCTCGTGGTCAGGAAGGCAGAATGGTCAGACAGGCTCGTGGTCAGGCAGGCAGAATGGTCAGACAGGCTCGTGGTCAGGCAGGCAGAATGGTCAGACAGGCTCGTGGTCAAGTCAGGCAGAATGGTCAGACAGGCTCGTGGTCAGGCAGGCAGAATGGTCAGACAGGCTCGTGGTCAGGCAGGCAGAATGGTCAGACAGGCTCGTGGTCAAGGCAGGCAGAATGGTCAGACAGGCTCGTGGTCAGACAGGCTCGTGGTCAGGCAGGCAGAATGGTCAGACAGACTCGTGGTCAAGGCAGGCAGAATGGTCAGACAGGCTCGTGGTCAGGCAGGCAGAATGGTCAGACAGGCTCGCAGTCAAGGCAGGCAGAATGGTCAGACAGGCTCGTGGTCAGGCAGGCAGAATGGTCAGACAGGCTCGTGGTCAGGCAGGCAGAATGGTCAGACAGGCTCGTGGTCAGGCAGGCAGAATGGTCAGACAGGCTCGTGGTCAGGCAGGCAGAATGGTCAGACAGGCTCGTGGTCAAGGCAGGCAGAATGGTCAGACAGGCTCGTGGTCAGACAGGCTCGTGGTCAGGCAGGCAGAATGGTCAGACAGGCTCGTGGTCAAGGCAGGCAGAAGGGTCAGACAGGCTCGTGGTCAGGCAGACAGAATGGTCAGACAGGCTCGTGGTCAGGCAGGCAGAATGGTCAGACAGGCTTGTGGTCAAGGCAGGCGGAATGGTCAGACAGGCTCGTGGTCAAGGCAGGCAGAATGGTCAGACAGGCTCGTGGTCAGGCAGGCAGAATGGTCAGACAGGCTCGTGGTCAGGCAGGCAGAATGGTCAGACAGGCTCGTGGTCAAGGCAGGCAGAATGGTCAGACAGGCTCGTCGTCAGGCAGGCAGAATGGTCAGACAGGCTCGTGGTCAGGCAGGCAGAATGGTCAGACAGGCTCGTGGTCAGGCAGGCAGAATGGTCAGACAGGCTCGTGGTCAGGCAGACAGAATGGTCAGACAGGCTCGTGGTCAGGCAGGCAGAATGGTCAGACAGGCTCGTGGTCAGGCAGGCAGAATGGTCAGACAGGCTCGTGGTCAGGCAGGCAGAATGGTCAGACAGGCTCGTGGTCAAGGCAGGCAGAATGGTCAGGCAGGCGGGTACAGAGTCCAGAAACAGGCAAGGTTCAAAACCCGGGAGGACTAGAAAAAGGAGAAGGCAAAAAGCAAGAAAGCAGGAAAAATGCTGGTTGACTTGGAAACATACAACACAAACTGGCACAGAGAGACAGGAAACACATGGATAAATACACAGAGAGACAGGAAACACAGGGATAAATACACTGGTACAGAGAGACAGGAAACACAGGGATAAATACACTGGCACAGAGAGACAGGAAACACATGGATAAATACACAGAGAGACAGGACACAGGGATAAATACACTGGCACAGAGAGACAGGAAGCACAGGGATAAATACACAGGGAGACAGGAAACACAGGGATAAATACACTGGTACAGAGAGACAGGAAACACAGGGATAAATACACTGGTACAGAGAGACAGGAAACACAGGGATAAATACACTGGTACAGAGAGACAGGAAACAGAGGGATAAATACACTGGTACAGAGAGACAGGAAACAGGGATAAATACACTGGGGAAAATAAGCAACACCTGGAGGGGGTGGAGACAATCACAAGGACAGGTGAAACAGATCAGGGCGTGACAGAAAACACTGAGTTAGATGAATTAATCTCGAGTCATAAAGTCGATTGTAATTTTTACATTTACCCTGTTTATATATCAACCAGGTTTGTGAAATGTGAAAACTGGTTTATCATATCGATCACAACTTCCTCTATTTCAGGTTGTCCAGGTGTTTCTCTAGGCTCAGGGTTTTCTTACCAGCTACCTAGCTTACTAGTTCAACTAGTTAACCAGTTATTCACTACCTAGCATACTAGTTCAACTAGTTAACCAGTTATTCACGACCTAGCGTACTAGTTCAACTAGTTAACCAGTTATTCACTACCTAGCTTACTAGTTCAACTAGTTAACCAGTTATTCACTACCTAGCTTACTAGTTCAACTAGTTAACCAGTTATTCACTACCTAGCTTACTAGTTCAACTAGTTAACCAGTTATTCACTACCTAGCTTACTAGTTAACCAGTTATTCACTACCTAGCTTACTAGTTCAACTAGTTAACCAGTTATTCACTACCTAGCTTACTAGTTCAACTAGTTAACCAGTTATTCACTACCTAGCTTACTAGTTCAACTAGTTAACCAGTTATTCACTACCTAGCTTACTAGTTCAACTAGTTAACCAGTTATTCACTACCTAGCTTACTAGTTCAACTAGTTAACCAGTTATTCACTACCTAGCTTACTAGTTAACCAGTTATTCACTACCTAGCTTACTAGTTCAACTAGTTAACCAGTTATTCACTACCTAGCTTACTAGTTAACCAGTTATTCACTACCTAGCTTACTAGTTCAACTAGTTTAACCAGTTATTCACTACGCTGTAATTGTTTTCTTATTGTTTATAATCCAAATGTCTTAATTCAATACACTAAATGTTGTATCTTTAAAAGCACTTTTTAAAAATTATTTTAACACACTAATGCAGAATTATTTCTACTCCGGGAGACTCGCGATTCAGATTCTAGTTTTGGGAAATCACAACGGGGAAATACTGTTTATTATGGTCACGGGTTTCACCACTCAGCTGGTATTATGATATTTCTTGGTAAGTTTTCGAAGTGATATTTCAGCGTGTTCTCCGTCCAACGCTGGGAGATTGGTTATATTGATCTCCAAACTACATAATGCTTGTTTTATTACATTCAATGTGTAAAGGACACAATTCTCACACCTCAAATATATATATTAATTTTTTTGCTGATAAACTTACTGAGCTGCAAAACAAGTATAAAAATGCATGGTTTATAATAATTAACTTGAATAAATGTGAAATATTGTCCCTGTGTAACTCAAATGACCAATCTGTTGAGAATATTCCAGTGAAAGATAATGTGAAATATTTAGGGGCGCACGTGGAGAAAAACCATATTGTCCGTCAACATCTCAATTCCTCTCAGAGATGAAAGAAAACTAAATCTCTCTTTAATAACTGGCTCCAACGTGAACTCTCTATTATTTGGACGGGTTTTATTGTCCAAAGCAGAGGGTCTGTCACGGGTTTTGTCTGCCCTACTTTATCCCGATCTGTTACTGATCAAACCAGCAAGGACATCAACAACCCTTTCCTCGAGTTTATATGGAAAAATAAACATCACAAACTTCAGAAGTCTGTAATAGGAAACCAAAGAGCTGATGGTGGGTTTGATGTACTACATTTCATTGATATAAACATCTTTAACGTAAAGTGGATTTAAAAATTTTAAAAAAAAGATGCTTAGCTCTGAATCTTTATGGGACGTAATTCCTTGTCGTATGTTTTTACGACATTTTTGTGGAAGTGCAACTAATTCTCCAGCAAAATGACCCACCAAACTGTCCAAATTTCACGAACAAACCTTTTAGCCTGGAAACGATGTTATGTCCATAACTTCTCCCCCATAAAAAAACACTTCTGTGGAAAAAAACGAAGATATTGTTGTTAAAAACTAGTCTTTATGTCTTCCCTAAGTGAGTTGATAGAAATATTATATTTGCGATTTTTTTTTCAGTGCTCCTGAATGACGCAGGGGTCTAAAACACTGCATTTCAGAGCAAAAAGGGTCACTGCAGTACCTGGTTCAAATCCCGGCTGCATCACATCTGGCCGTGATTGGGAGTCCCATAGGACGGCGTACAACTGACCCAGCGTCGTCCAGGTTCGGCTGTCATTGTAAATAGGAGTTTGTTCTTATCTGACTTGCCAAGTTAAAAAAATAAACGTTTACATTTGATATAGAAGGGAATATACTCTCTAATACAAAGTTCCTATAAACATATAACTTCCCAATAGATTATAAAGGATCGTAATTACGTATGCAAAGCAATACCATCAGGCGTTACTCAATGAATGAAATCTCATTCGTGTTTTGGAGACCATTTTCAAGATAGATGAACACAGGGCGCCCCCTGCTGGATGAGAAATGTAATATCACATTCTTAAACAAGGGAACTTTTTATTTTCGAAGAGCAAGATCTCTCAGGGAGATCAGGGTGTTTCTTCTGGAACAAACATATTACTGAAATCGAATGAAAGAATATCACATTACAATTACACAAGGACCTTAAGGAACATACATACACTTATAATTCTAACAGCTTTTTTGTTAGTAGAGTATTTAACTGCCTTAAAATACAGTTCAATTTATTTTTGTAGGGTTAGAAATTTTGTTTTTTGTTTGTAAATTTACATTTGTGTATATGAAATTTGGCCAAAAGAATAA
The DNA here is from genome assembly GCF_013265735.2 of Oncorhynchus mykiss. NCBI lineage: Eukaryota > Metazoa > Chordata > Actinopteri > Salmoniformes > Salmonidae > Oncorhynchus > Oncorhynchus mykiss. The sequence continues at coordinate 579,685 of NC_048582.1, read as the reverse complement.
TGAAATTAATTACATAAAAATGTTTCAGTTTATTTCTATCGTATGTAAAGAATCCAAGCAGGACATCTCTCCACAATAGTGTAAAATCTTCGTAAATGTGTTCAATTATAAATATCCTGATGAATACAATCCCCCAAAAAGATGCACCACTGTTTCTGGCTGGTCATTACAAAAGGAGCAATTTGAGTTGATGTTTTCCTTAAACTTCTTCATATAGTGGTTGGCAGGATAATATTGATGAATCATTTTAAAGGAAACTTCCTTAATTTTGTTAACAAGTAGGTTTGTGTGTGGCAACAACCAAACTTTTTTTCCAACAGATATTATCAATAAATCCATTCCAATAAGGCATGACATTTAGATACAACATCCTGCTGAAACAAGATTCGTATCGCTCTGTTGTTGAATGGACCAAAAGAGAAACTTTTTTGAGAAATTCTCAAATTGGGGGGGGATGGTGTGGTGACGCTCCCCGGCAGCACGACAAGCCTGACTGGGAGAGTACTGCAGGGTAGATTTTTCTATTGTGTTATTGACTGTACGTTGGTTTTATTCCATGTGTAACTCTGTGTCGTTGTTTTTGTCACACTGGTTTTGCTTCATCTTGACCAGGTCGCAGTTGTAAATGAGAACTTTTCTTCTCAACTAGCCTACCTGGTTAAATAAAGGTGTTCTCAACTAGCCTACCTGGTTAAATAAAGGTGTTCTCAACTAGCCTACCTGGTTAAATAAAGGTGTTCTCAACTAGCCTACCTGGTTAAATAAAGGTGTTCTCAACTAGCCTACCTGGTTAAATAAAGGTGTTCTCAACTAGCCTACCTGGTTAAATAAAGGTTAAATAAATAAAAAGGGCCAACTCCACGCTGCTTAAAACCTGAAACAAACAAAAAAAGATACAAAAATAAGAAAAAGGATTTAATTTGTTATTTTACAGAATAAAGGGGGAAAAAAAGAAAAAAAGGAAAAATAAATATAACAAATAAAATAAACAAACGTTAAAAAAAAACAATAAAATAATAAAGATAATAATAAACATTTTAAACAAATATATATATATATAATAAGACCTAAATAAATTAAAAAGTGCAGGCTGGAGAACGCACCCGGAGAAGCGGCACCCTGCAACGTGTCCTGAAGGGGGCGCCGGAGACCGGCGGTGACGTCACCAGCACCCGCCGCTATCTAAGTTGGGGAACCGCTGTTTTCTGTCCTTTTTCTCCTTACGAGTCCTGAGACGGGTAGGGATCCAGAAACATCTTCCCGTGGAACGTCACTTTTTACAATCCAACAAAAATGATCATCTACAAGGATATCATCACCGGTAATCTAACGTTTATATTATCAATATTCTGGTATTATTTCTTTTATAAATATATATATTTTTGTGTTGGTCTGCATTTGTAGTGTGTGTTTTTTTTGGGGCCTACCGGAAGTCTACTGCCCTTTGTGCCAACGATGTGGAAATTACTTTAAAAATAACAAACTTCGTCGTAGTTCCTCCATGGTATTCTGTACCGTGATCGATCCAATTTGTACATTTTATATGTACTGTATAACGGAGTAAACCGATAGACTGTGTTTAGGCTTACCGGAGAGTTAGCATTTCCCTGCTAGTTAGCGAGGCCTACCGGCGTTTGGCTAACTAGGTAACAAGTTGTACTAAATGCCCTGTTTTTCTATCGTAAACAGCTGATTTTTAGTTAACTATTGTGTCAACTAGTAGGCCATCTACCGTTTCAACTCACACGTTTGGCTATGCGTTGGTTAATAATGATGTATTTCAGGAGATGAGCTATTCACCGAGGTCTACAAAATCACGGAGGTCTGCGACGGTATGCTGTACGAGGTACAGGGAAAGGTACGTTAAACGTCCACTAAGTTACTTTTAACTGTATTGAAAAACGGTCATCTTCCTTAGCTGTTAGCATACTTGGCTAGCTATTCCATTTATTTCACTCACTTCAAAATACAGGAGGGTTATGATAACATAATTTAGACTGGATCTGCTAGTTAATTACGATGACGTGTTGATACCGGTGTACCGTTTAGCCTGCTAGCCTAACCAGGATCTCCGTTCCAGCTCACTTCCAGGTCGGAGGACGTCGACGGTGCGTTAATCGGTGCCAACGCCTCTGCAGAGGGCGGCGATGAGGGCAGTGAAGCGTCTACAGTCAGTGGAGTCGACATTGTGCTCAACAGCAAACTGCAGGAGACCTCGGCCTACAACAAGAAGGCTTACCAGAGCTACATCAAGGGCTATATGAAGGCGTAAGTGTCTCTGGCATCTCATCTAACACATGGTTTTTTAAAATTAAACATTTCTTATTTACAACTACGGCCTATCTGGGAACTGTGGGTTTAACTGCCTTGTTCAGGGGCAGAATGACATTTAAAAAAACATGTTTTTTACCTTGTCAACTCTGGGATTCGATCCAGCAACCTTTCACTTACTGGCCCAACACCAGTAACAGGACGAGAGTGATATTTAAACGGAAAATCAGACTCAACTGTCAGGCAAATTTTAAAGTGCATGTTGACAAGCCTGGGCAACTTCTCTCTGGTGACACCCAGGGGTTTTGGTAACTGATACACACATGACATCGTATTGTCCCTGGGCTTTCTGCACGGCCTGCTATGACTCATCGGATTGTTCCATTATGGGTCTCAAATGGGTGTAAATACCTGTTACCCCACAGGAAGTCGACATGGTTCAGTCCAGTCTAAATACCTGTTAAACCACAGGGAGTCGACATGGTTCAGTCCAGTCTATATACCTGTTAAACCACAGGGAGTCGACATGGTTCAGTCCAGTCTATATACCTGTTAAACCACAGGGAGTCGACATGGTTCAGTCCAGTCTAAATACCTGTTAAACCACAGGGAGTCGACATGGTTCAATCCAGTCTAAATACCTGTTAAACCACAGGGAGTCGACATGGTTCAGTCCAGTCTAAATACCTGTTAAACCACAGGGAGTCGACATGGTTCAGTCCAGTCTATATACCTGTTAAACCACAGGGAGTCGACATGGTTCAGTCCAGTCTAAATACCTGTTAAACCACAGGGAGTCGACATGGTTCAGTCCAGTCTAAATACCTGTTAAACCACAGGGAGTCGACATGGTTCAGTCCAGTCTATATACCTGTTAAACCACAGGGAGTCGACATGGTTCAGTCCAGTCTATATACCTGTTAAACCACAGGGAGTCGACATGGTTCAGTCCAGTCTAAATACCTGTTAAACCACAGGGAGTCGACATGGTTCAGTCCAGTCTAAATACCAGTTACCCCACAGGGAGTCGACATGGTTCAGTCCAGTCTAAATACCTGTTACCCCACAGGGAGTCGACATGGTTCAGTCCAGTCTAAATACCTGTTAAACCACAGGGAGTCGACATGGTTCAGTCCAGTCTAAATACCTGTTAAACCACAGGGAGTCGACATGGTTCAGTCCAGTCTATATACCTGTTAAACCACAGGGAGTCGACATGGTTCAGTCCAGTCTAAATACCTGTTAAACCACAGGGAGTCGACATGGTTCAGTCCAGTCTATATACCTGTTAAACCACAGGGAGTCGACATGGTTCAGTCCAGTCTAAATACCTGTTAAACCACAGGGAGTCGACGTGGTTCAGTCCAGTCTAAATACCTGTTAAACCACAGGGAGTCGACGTGGTTCAGTCCAGTCTAAATACCTGTTAAACCACAGGGAGTCGACATGGTTCAGTCCAGTCTAAATACCTGTTAAACCACAGGGAGTCGACATGGTTCAGTCCAGTCTAAATACCTGTTACCCCACAGGGAGTCGACATGGTTCAGTCCAGTCTAAATACCTGTTAAACCACAGGGAGTCGACATGGTTCAGTCCAGTCTAAATACCTGTTAAACCACAGGGAGTCGACATGGTTCAGTCCAGTCTAAATACCTGTTAAACCACAGGGAGTCGACATGGTTCAGTCCAGTCTAAATACCTGTTACCCCACAGGGAGTCGACATGGTTCAGTCCAGTCTAAATACCTGTTAAACCACAGGGAGTCGACATGGTTCAGTCCAGTCTAAATACCTGTTAAACCACAGGGAGTCGACATGGTTCAGTCCAGTCTAAATACCTGTTAAACCACAGGGAGTCGACATGGTTCAGTCCAGTCTATATACCTGTTAAACCACAGGGAGTCGACATGGTTCAGTCCAGTCTAAATACCTGTTAAACCACAGGGAGTCGACATGGTTCAGTCCATTTCCAATCTCCCCTGTAACCGTTCCCCGGGTCGTTGCTGTCAATGAGAATATGTTTTCGGTCAACTTTACCCAGGTAAAATATAGGTAATGAAACAAACAAGTGTACAAGCAGGGTTCTGTTTTCTGGGAGAATCAGGCAGCCTGATGGGGAATGTTGTGAATGTAACACAGTTGTTGTCCCCCCCACCAGGGTCAAGGCCAAGCTGGAGGAGCAGGGATCTAAGAGGGTACAGGCAGCCTGATGGGGAATGTAACATGGTTGTTGTTGTGTGTGTGTGTGTGTGTCCCAGGGTCAAGGCCAAGCTGGAGGAGCAGGGATCTAAGAGGGTACAGGCCTTCATGGCAGGCGCTCCAGCAGCTGTTAAGATGATCCTGGGGAACCTCGATAAATACCAGGTGAGAGAATCCACCCCCCCCCCCCTACCGCATGTCAGGGTCCCAAATGGCCCCCCCTTTTCCCCTTTCCAATGTCCATATATAGTGCACTATATAGGGGAAATGGGGGGCATTTGGCATGTCCATTTCCACACAGCACCGGCCGTTGGGTACATGTATGTTATGAACACACTGTTTTATATTGGATGGATGAGGGCTGGTTAAAATGGATATACTGTTTTATATTGGATGGATGAGGGCTGGTTAAAATGGACATACTGTTTTAAATTGGATGGATGAGGGCTGGTTAAAATGGACATACTGTTTTAAATTGGATGGATGAGGGCTGGTTAAAATGGACATACTGTTTTAAATTGGATGGATGAGGGCTGGTTAAAATGGACATACTGTTTTAAATTGGATGGATGAGGGCTGGTTAAAATGGACATACTGTTTTAAATTGGATGGATGAGGGCTGGTTAAAATGGACATACTGTTTGATATTGGATGGATGAGGGTTGGTTAAAATGGACACTGTTTTATATTGGATGGATGAGGGCTGGTTAAAATGGACACTGGAACGGACAGTGATGATCTCAGGACACCTTTAGAGGCTGTGACCTATGACAGTGACGATCTCAGGACACCTTTAGAGGCTGTGACCTATGACAGTGACGATCTCAGGACACCTTTAGAGGCTGTGACCTATGACACTAACATCTGTAGTTTACCGGAGTACGTTGTCAAGTCGCTGGCTTACACTTTGGCGTTTGTATCGGGGGGCGGTGTGTGTCGGGGGGGCGGTGTGTGTGTGTGTGTGTGTGTGTGGTTTGTTCCAAAAGAAGGCATCTCTTCCTCGTTGTATGAAACGATGACTGAACAGTGTCTCCTTGTACGTCCTGTTGATCACGTGACCTGCTCCTCTTCTTCAGTTCTTCACCGGTGAGTCCATGAACTGTGACGGCGCCATCGGCCTGCTAGACTACCGCGAGGACGGGGTCACGCCCTTCTTCGTTTTCTTCAAAGACGGCATCGAGATCGAGAAATACGTAAGTTACCGTGACGACGGAGGACTGTCGGGTTCTCTGTAGGGGAGGGAGGAGTGTAAAGGCAACGTTCAACTACCTGTGCCCCCCCACTCCCTTAAAGCTGAGTGTAAAGGCAACGAAGAACCCAGGGATTTATCTGTTCTAGTCATTCAATTTCTATCTGCAACGATCAGTGTTTTTGATTCACTTTGTCCCATATGGTACACCAGTTGTCTAAAGTAGTGCACTATGTAGGGAATAGGGTTCTATAGGGCCCTGGTCTAAAGTAGTGCACTATATAGGGAATAGGGTTCTATAGGGCCCTGGTCTAAAGTAGTGCACTATATAGGGAATAAGGTTCTATAGGGCCCTGGTCTAAAGTAGTGCACTATATAGGGAATAGGGTTCTATATGGCTCTGGTCTAAAGTACTGCACTATATATAGGGCCCTGGTCTAAAGTAGTGCACTATATATAGGGAATATGGTTCTATAGGGCTCTGGTCTAAAGTAGTGCACTATATAGGGAATAGGGTGCTATTTAAGATATTTAAGCCCATGCATTCATCTGATAGACCTGAAGTTCTCCTCTGTGACTTCTGGGTTTGCAATTGGATGCTAAATAAAATATTCCCTTGACTTTCCCCGACTGCCTGACCGAGTGGCTGTACGGATAGAGAAGAGGAGCACATGGTGTTTACCAGAGGTGGTACTGCCCAGACAGAGGCAAGAGCTGTTGATTAGGGTGTTGTCCCAAATGGCACCCCTATTCACTTTCTAGTTGACTACTTTTGACCAATCAGACACACCTAATACCTCTATCCATCTCCACATGGGTAGTAGTGTCTCCGCTGTCCATCTCCACGTGGGTTATAGTCTCTCCTCTGTCCATCTCCACGTGGGTAATAGTCTCTCCTCTGTCCATCTCCACGTGGGTAATAGTCTCTCCTCTGTCCATCTCCACGTGGGTAATAGTCTCATCTGTCTGTCCATCTCCACGTGGGTAATAGTCTCTCCTCTGTCCATCTCCACGTGGGTAATAGTCTCGTCTGTCCATCCATCTCCACGTGGGTAATAGTCTCTCCTCTGTCCGTCCATCTCCACGTGGGTAATAGTCTCATCTGTCATCTCCACGTGGGTAATAGTCTCATCTGTCTGTCCATCTCCACGTGGGTAATAGTCTCTCCTCTGTCTGTCCATCAACACGTGGGTAATAGTCTCTCCTCTGTCCATCTCCACGTGGGTAATAGTCTCTCATCTGTCTGTCCATCTCCACGTGGGTAATAGTCTCTCCTCTGTCCATCTCCACGTGGGTAATAGTCTCATCTGTCTGTCCATCTCCACGCGGGTAATAGTCTGTCCATCTCCACGTGGGTAATAGTCTCTCCTCTGTCTGTCCATCTCCACGTGGGTAATAGTCTCTCATCTGTTTCCTCTCTGCAGTAAACCATCCGGACGTCTAACAGAAGTGCCTGGACCGGAGGGAGCGTGTCTGCTTGTTACCATAGCTACCATCGCCCCGATCATGGACAGACTGACCCTGCCCTGCCTGCTTGTTACCGTAGCGACCGCCTCCCCGATCATGGACAGACTGACCCTGCCTGTATCCCTCCCAACACCTGGAACAGACTTGTCTTTCTTTAATCCCAAGTTTTTATTTTTTTGTGGCCCCAACCTTCTCTCTACGTCCCCCACATCTGGCCTCCCGGGGGAGACGCCGGGCCCCGTTTCTAAACGGACGGTCGTCGGTCAGGACCTGCCCCCCCACCACCACCGTGGATGGAACCATGCCGGTTAGGCTGCTGTGTGCGAGGTGACTTCCATCAGATGTCCAGCTCCCACCACCTTGCTCTCTCACACAATTGTAAAGGACTCATTGACACTATGTTGTGAAATAAACGGGCCTATTGGCCGAAATACAACGTCCTCTGTGCCGTCTGCGTTCACTCTGATACAGTACCTCCCCGTCCCTCCCCCGTCTCTGCTCGGGGGGGGGGGGGACGACCACCAGACGTCTCGCGTAGCTGTTGCCCTGAACCAGAACGCACGATTCCATTGGTCCACTTATCAAGCCCGTGGCTCATTGGATCCGGTGGGCCAGTGTGGGGCAACAACAAATGTGTGACACGTCTGCTGGTCCCTGAGCAGAGGGTCAGGAAACCCTGTTCTGATGGGGGTCTGTTGGGTCCATACTGTTGGTTAACATTGGGTTCTGGTCCCTGTGCAGAGGGTCAGGAAACCCTGTTCTGATGGGGGTCTGTTGGGTCCATACTGTTGGTTAACATTGGGCTCTGGTCCCTGAGCAGAGGGTCAGGAAACCCTGTTCTGATGGGGGTCTGATGGGTCCATACTGTGTTCGGCATGGAGGCCGACTTTAAAGGCGAGTCAACTGACTGATCATCTTGCATCGTGTGTGTGTGTGTAATATATCTGCTCGATATTATGTACAGCAGTCATAATTTACCCATGATGCATCAGTGTTGATTCTCTCAAACCCGGTCGTTCCCTCCAGACAGATATAAATCCTTTGGTTTTAAAACATCTGTTGTAGAAGGAATCCCATCCTGTATTTATATCAAGTGTCTCGGAAGGCTGGTCTAGGATCAGTTTTAGGTTTCCATGGATCGGTGGGATCTGTTCCTAGGTCAGCACTCCAGAGTTCAGACACTTGATACAGATGACCTCTGGTTCTATTGGTGGCTTATCAGGAACCTGATCCTAGATCAGGCACAATACAAATGACCTCTGGTTCTATTGGTGGCTTATCAGGAACCTGATCCTAGATCAGACACGATACAGATGACCTCGGGTTCTATTGGTGGCTTATCAGGAACCTGATCCTAGATCAGACACAATACAGATGACCTCTGGTTCTATTGGTGGCTTATCAGGAACCTGATCCTAGATCAGGCACAATACAAATGACCTCTGGTTCCATTGGTGGCTTATCAGGAACCTGATCCTAGATCAGACACGATACAGATGACCTCTGGTTCTATTGGGGGCTTATCAGGAACCTGATCCTAGATCAGGACTCCCAGTCAGACACGATACAGATGACCTCTGGTTCTATTGGTGGCTTATCAGGAACCTGATCCTAGATCAGACACAATACAGATGACCTCTGGTTCTATTGGTGGCTTATCAGGAACCTGATCCTAGATCAGGACTCCCAGTCAGACACGATACAGATGACCTCTGGTTCTATTGGTGGCTTATCAGGAACCTGATCCTAGATCAGACACAATACAGATGACCTCTGGTTCTATTGGTGGCTTATCAGGAACCTGATCCTAGATCAGCACTCCCAGTCACACACGATACAGATGACCTCTGGTTCTATTGGTGGCTTATCAGGAACCTGATCCTAGATCAGACACAATACAGATGACCTCTGGTTCTATTGGTGGCTTATCAGGAACCTGATCCTAGATCAGCACTCCCAGTCACACACGATACAGATGACCTCTGGTTCTATTCGGTGGCTTATCAGGAACCTGATCCTAGATCAGACACAATACAGATGACCTCTGGTTCATCAGGAACCTGATCCTAGATCAGCACTCCCAGTCAGACACGATACAGATGACCTCAGTGATCCTAGATCAGGACTCCCAGTCAGACACGATACAGATGACCTCAGTGATCCTAGATCAGCACTCCCAGTCAGACACGATACAGATGACCTCTGATCCTAGATCAGGACTCCCAGTCAGACACGATACAGATGACCTCAGTGATCCTAGATCAGGACTCCCAGTCAGACACGATACAGATGACCTCTAACCCTAACCTCAGTCATATGTCTGTTCAGGGCCTTCCAGTTATTCTACTGCACACAGGTTTGTAGATGTGATCTCACTAGAGTAACACCTCGTTTATACAGAAAAGCAGACTGGTAGTTTTTTTTTTTTTAATTTACAAAAACATTTTAATTTTATTCCAAAAGTCATTAATCACATTTTTATAAACAACTTGTACGTATTGATCCTTGGTTGACGTGTCTGTAAACCGATCCCCGATCGACTGAATCGGTCAGATCCCACAAACACACAGGAATAAACGTCATAGTGGCCCAGGTGAGATGAACCTAAAGCACCTCACTGTTCAGAATAGTAGGAATCCTTCAAACGTGGCACCCTATTCCCTAAATAGTACACTAAATTTGACCAGGGTCCTGGTTTTAAAGTAGTGCACTATATAGGGAATAGGGTACCACTTGGGATTTCAGCGACATGAAGTATAGGACCGGGGTCCTGACTGGCCAACTCAACACATCAGTAGCTTCCCAACTTTATGTCTCTGCGTCTATAAAAACCAAAACGACACTCTCTAGGGAGGCCCCAGACCAGGCTAGTGGGGCCCCAGACCAGGCTAGGGAGGCCCCAGACCAGGCTAGTCGTCCTCCTAGTGGTGGGACCCCAGACCAGGCTAGTCGTCCTTCTCCTAGTGGTGAGCTCTCTAGGAGGCTAGAGGTCCCAGACCAGGCTAGTCGTTGGTCTCCTTCTCCTCCTCCTCCTCTCCTCCCTGGTAGTGTCTGTACTCTGGCTTCAGCTCCCACGTGTTCTTGTGGGTTCCCTTCACGTTGTAGATGCCGATGTCGCGCAGAATCTCTTTCAGGTAACTCTGAATGAAGGGGGCGGGGGGAGAGAGAGAGTTAAGGTGACTACTATCTCACAGGAATAAGGAGCAGGAAAGAGCGTTGAGTATCCAGTCTGGTCTTGAATTCCCTGTTTCATCTCTTATATGTACAAAAGGAAATATTGTGTAAAGTATTACATCACTAACTTGACCAGATAAACATAAACCCCTACAGACGACCCCGTTCATTAGACAGCCGTCTCCACCTCAGACTGAAACATAAACCCCTACAGACGACCCCGTTCATTAGACAGCCGTCTCCACCTCAGACTGAAACATAAACCCCTACAGACGACCCCGTTCATTAGGCATCCGTCTCCACCTCAGACTGAAACATAAACCCCTACAGACGACCCCGTTCATTAGGCAGCCGTCTCCACCTCAGACTGAAACATAAACCCCTACAGACGACCCCGTTCATTAGACAGCAGTCTCAGACTGAAACATAAACCCCTACAGACGACCCCGTTCATTAGACAGCCGTCTCCACCTCAGACTGAAACATAAACCCCTACAGACGACCCCGTTCATTAGACAGCCGTCTCCACCTCAGACTGAAACATAAACCCCTACAGACGACCCCCGTTCATTAGGCAGCCGTCTCCACCTCAGACTGAAACATAAACCCCTACAGACGACCCCGTTCATTAGACAGCCGTCTCAGACTGAAACATAAACCCCTACAGATGACCCCGTTCATTAGGCATCCACCTCAGACTGAAACATAAACCCCAGAGACGACCCGTTCATTAGACAGCCGTCTCCACCTCAGACTGAAACATAGACCCCTACAGACGACCCCGTTCATTAGGCAGCCGTCTCCACCTCAGACTGAAACATAAACCCCTACAGACGACCCCGTTCATTAGACAGCCGTCTCCACCTCAGACTGAAACATAAACCCCTACAGACGACCCCGTTCATTAGACAGCCGTCTCCACCTCAGACTGAAACATAAACCCCTACAGACGACCCCGTTCATTAGGCATCCGTCTCCACCTCAGACTGAAACATAAACCCCTACAGACGACCCCGTTCATTAGGCATCCGTCTCCACCTCAGACTGAAACATAAACCCCTACAGACGACCCTGTTCATTAGGCAGCCGTCTCCACCTCAGACTGAAACATAGACCCCTACAGACGACCCCGTTCATTAGACAGCCGTCTCCACCTCAGACTGAAACATAAACCCCTACAGACGACCCCCGTTCATTAGACAGCCGTCTCCACCTCAGACTGAAACATAAACCCCTACAGACGACCCCGTTCATTAGACATCCGTCTCCACGGCGGCAGATTGACGAGGCCGACCTTTTCTGAGCTGAACAAACCCAAGACGCAGCTCTCCCAACAACACATAAAACCCTCACCTAATTCTGCCACAAAACAACGACACTCTCTCTCATATGGGCTTTTTTAAGGTGATGTGCCTTTGATAAACAGTGGCCCATTTGGTTAAAAGGCAGAGGTCCATTCCCAGCGCTCCTCTCCAGGGGGCTTTTGAAGAGACTCCTCCCACATTCAGCCCCCCAAAAATCACGTAGCAGATGTGGTAGAGAGAGGAGGTGGTAGAGAGAGGTGGTAGAGAGAGGAGGTGATAGAGAGAGGAGGAGGTAGAGAGAGGAGGAGGTAGAGAGAGGAGGAGGTAGAGAGAGGAGGAGGTAGAGAGAGGAGGAGGTAGAGAGTGGAGGAGGTAGAGAGAGGAAGACGTAGAGAGAGGAACACACTAAAAGAGCCCGTCACCCTAAAATGGGAACACACTAAACGAGCCCGTTACCCTAAAATGACATCACACTAAACGAGCCCGTTACCCTAAAATGACATCACACTAAACGAGCCCGTTACCCTAAAATGGGAACACACTAAACGAGCCCGTTACCCTAAAATGACATCACACTAAACGAGCCCGTTACCCTAAAATGACATCACACTAAACGAGCTGTCATGTTTACAACACATCCTGAAAACAGGACGGGTTAAAGTGGACAACTGTTGTCCCAAGGAGTTTCCCCCCCGTTGTCATGATCAGCGACGTCAAGTTTGTATCTGTCAATTATTTTTAACAAGCTGATTTTATAGCGAAAATAAATAACTAAAATATGTCTCATTCCACTGAGGTTGTTTGGTTATGGTGTATATAGTAGTATATAGTAGTTTATAGTAGTATATAGTAGTATATAGTAGTATCTCACCACAGGTTGTTTGGTTATGGTGTTTATAGTAGTATCTCACCACAGGTTGTTTGGTGATGTTGTAATACCAGGTGTATATAGTAGTATATAGTAGTTTATAGTAGTATATAGTAGTATATAGTAGTATCTCACCACAGGTTGTTTGGTTATGGTGTTTATAGTAGTATATAGTAGTATATAGTAGTTTATAGTAGTTTATAGTAGTTTATAGTAGTATATAGTAGTATATAGTAGTTTATAGTAGTTTATAGTAGTATATAGTAGTTTATAGTAGTATCTCACCACAGGTTGTTTGGTTATGGTGTATATAGTAGTATATAGTAGTTTATAGTAGTATATAGTAGTATATAGTAGTATCTCACCACAGGTTGTTTGGTTATGGTGTTTATAGTAGTATATAGTAGTATATAGTAGTTTATAGTAGTTTATAGTAGTTTATAGTAGTATATAGTAGTTTATAGTAGTTTATAGTAGTTTATAGTAGTATATAGTAGTATATAGTAGTATATAGTAGTTTATAGTAGTTTATAGTAGTATCTCACCACAGGTTGTTTGGTTATGGTGTATATAGTAGTATATAGTAGTTTATAGTAGTATATAGTAGTATCTCACCACAGGTTGTTTGGTTATGGTGTATATAGTAGTATATAGTAGTTTATAGTAGTATATAGTAGTTTATAGTAGTATCTCACCACAGGTTGTTTGGTTATGGTGTATATAGTAGTATATAGTAGTTTATAGTAGTATATAGTAGTATATAGTAGTATCTCACCACAGGTTGTTTGGTTATGGTGTTTATAGTAGTATATAGTAGTATATAGTAGTTTATAGTAGTATCTCACCACAGGTTGTTTGGTTATGGTGTATATAGTAGTTTATAGTAGTATATAGTAGTTTATAGTAGTTTATAGTAGTATATAGTAGTATCTCACCACAGGTTGTTTGGTTATGGTGTATATAGTAGTATATAGTAGTTTATAGTAGTTTATAGTAGTATATAGTAGTATCTCACCACAGGTTGTTTGGTTATGGTGTATATAGTAGTATATAGTAGTTTATAGTAGTATATAGTAGTATCTCACCACAGGTTGTTTGGTTATGGTGTATATAGTAGTTTATAGTAGTATATAGTAGTTTATAGTAGTATCTCACCACAAGTTGTTTGGTTATGGTGTATATAGTAGTATATAGTAGTTTATAGTAGTATATAGTAGTATATAGTAGTATCTCACCACAGGTTGTTTGGTTATGGTGTTTATAGTAGTATGTAGTTTATAGTAGTATCTCACCACAGGTTGTTTGGTTATGGTGTATATAGTAGTTTATAGTAGTATATAGTAGTTTATAGTAGTTTATAGTAGTATATAGTAGTATCTCACCACAGGTTGTTTGGTTATGGTGTATATAGTAGTTTATAGTAGTTTATAGTAGTTTATAGTAGTATATAGTAGTATCTCACCACAGGTTGTTTGGTTATGGTGTATATAGTAGTATATAGTAGTTTATAGTAGTATATAGTAGTATCTCACCACAGGTTGTTTGGTTATGGTGTATATAGTAGTATATAGTAGTTTATAGTAGTATATAGTAGTATATAGTAGTATCTCACCACAGGTTGTTTGGTTATGGTGTTTATAGTAGTATATAGTAGTATATAGTAGTTTATAGTAGTTTATAGTAGTATCTCACCACAGGTTGTTTGGTTATGGTGTATATAGTAGTTTATAGTAGTATATAGTAGTTTATAGTAGTTTATAGTAGTATCTCACCACAGGTTGTTTGGTTATGGTGTATATAGTAGTTTATAGTAGTATATAGTAGTTTATAGTAGTATATAGTAGTATCTCACCACAGGTTGTTTGGTTATGGTGTTTATAGTAGTATATAGTAGTATATAGTAGTTTATAGTAGTATATAGTAGTTTATAGTAGTATATAGTAGTATCTCACCACAGGTTGTTTGGTTATGGTGTTTATAGTAGTATATAGTAGTATATAGTAGTTTATAGTAGTATATAGTAGTATCTCACCACAGGTTGTTTGGTTATGGTGTATATAGTAGTTTATAGTAGTTTATAGTAGTATATAGTAGTATATAGTAGTTTATAGTAGTTTATAGTAGTATCTCACCACAGGTTGTTTGGTTATGGTGTATATAGTAGTATATAGTAGTTTATAGTAGTTTATAGTAGTATATAGTAGTATCTCACCACAGGTTGTTTGGTTATGGTGTATATAGTAGTTTATAGTAGTTTATAGTAGTATATAGTAGTATATAGTAGTATATAGTAGTATATAGTAGTTTATAGTAGTTTATAGTAGTATCTCACCACAGGTTGTTTGGTTATGGTGTATATAGTAGTATATAGTAGTTTATAGTAGTATATAGTAGTATATAGTAGTATATAGTAGTATCTCACCACAGGTTGTTTGGTGATGTTGTAATACCAGGTGTTTATAGTAGTATATAGTAGTATATAGTAGTATCTCACCACAGGTTGTTTGGTTATGGTGTATATAGTAGTATATAGTAGTTTATAGTAGTATATAGTAGTATATAGTAGTATCTCACCACAGGTTGTTTGGTTATGGTGTATATAGTAGTATATAGTAGTTTATAGTAGTTTATAGTAGTATATAGTAGTTTATAGTAGTTTATAGTAGTATCTCACCACAGGTTGTTTGGTTATGGTGTATATAGTAGTATATAGTAGTTTATAGTAGTATATAGTAGTATATAGTAGTATCTCACCACAGGTTGTTTGGTTATGGTGTATATAGTAGTATATAGTAGTTTATAGTAGTTTATAGTAGTATCTCACCACAGGTTGTTTGGTTATGGTGTTTATAGTAGTTTATAGTAGTATATAGTAGTATCTCACCACAGGTTGTTTGGTTATGGTGTATATAGTAGTATATAGTAGTTTATAGTAGTATATAGTAGTATATAGTAGTTTATAGTAGTATATAGTAGTATATAGTAGTTTATAGTAGTATATAGTAGTTTATAGTAGTTTATAGTAGTATATAGTAGTTTATAGTAGTTTATAGTAGTATCTCACCACAGGTTGTTTGGTTATGGTGTATATAGTAGTATATAGTAGTTTATAGTAGTATATAGTAGTATATAGTAGTTTATAGTAGTATATAGTAGTATATAGTAGTTTATAGTAGTATATAGTAGTTTATAGTAGTATCTCACCACAGGTTGTTTGGTTATGGTGTATATAGTAGTATATAGTAGTATATAGTAGTATATAGTAGTATATAGTAGTTTATAGTAGTATCTCACCACAGGTTGTTTGGTTATGGTGTATATAGTAGTTTATAGTAGTTTATAGTAGTATATAGTAGTATCTCACCAGAAGTTGTTTGGTTATGGTGTATATAGTAGTATATAGTAGTTTATAGTAGTTTATAGTAGTATATAGTAGTATCTCACCACAGGTTGTTTGGTTATGGTGTTTATAGTAGTATATAGTAGTATATAGTAGTATCTCACCACAGGTTGTTTGGTTATGGTGTATATAGTAGTTTATAGTAGTTTATAGTAGTATATAGTAGTATCTCACCAGAAGTTGTTTGGTTATGGTGTATATAGTAGTATATAGTAGTTTATAGTAGTTTATAGTAGTTTATAGTAGTATCTCACCACAGGTTGTTTGGTTATGGTGTATATAGTAGTATATAGTAGTTTATAGTAGTTTATAGTAGTATATAGTAGTATCTCACCACAGGTTGTTTGGTGATGGTGTTTATAGTATATAGTAGTATCTCACCACAGGTTGTTTGGTTATGGTGTTTATAGTAGTATATAGTAGTATATAGTAGTATCTCACCACAGGTTGTTTGGTGATGTTGTAATACCAGGTGTTTATAGTAGTTTATAGTAGTATATAGTAGTATCTCACCACAGGTTGTTTGGTTATGGTGTATATAGTAGTATATAGTAGTTTATAGTAGTATATAGTAGTATATAGTAGTTTATAGTAGTATATAGTAGTATATAGTAGTTTATAGTAGTATATAGTAGTTTATAGTAGTTTATAGTAGTATATAGTAGTTTATAGTAGTTTATAGTAGTATCTCACCACAGGTTGTTTGGTTATGGTGTATATAGTAGTATATAGTAGTTTATAGTAGTATATAGTAGTATATAGTAGTTTATAGTAGTATATAGTAGTATATAGTAGTTTATAGTAGTATATAGTAGTTTATAGTAGTATCTCACCACAGGTTGTTTGGTTATGGTGTATATAGTAGTATATAGTAGTATATAGTAGTATATAGTAGTTTATAGTAGTATATAGTAGTTTATAGTAGTATCTCACCACAGGTTGTTTGGTTATGGTGTATATAGTAGTTTATAGTAGTTTATAGTAGTATATAGTAGTATCTCACCAGAAGTTGTTTGGTTATGGTGTATATAGTAGTATATAGTAGTTTATAGTAGTTTATAGTAGTATATAGTAGTATCTCACCACAGGTTGTTTGGTTATGGTGTTTATAGTAGTATATAGTAGTATATAGTAGTATCTCACCACAGGTTGTTTGGTTATGGTGTATATAGTAGTTTATAGTAGTTTATAGTAGTATATAGTAGTATCTCAACAGAAGTTGTTTGGTTATGGTGTATATAGTAGTATATAGTAGTTTATAGTAGTTTATAGTAGTTTATAGTAGTATCTCACCACAGGTTGTTTGGTTATGGTGTATATAGTAGTATATAGTAGTTTATAGTAGTTTATAGTAGTATATAGTAGTATCTCACCACAGGTTGTTTGGTGATGGTGTTTATAGTATATAGTAGTATCTCACCACAGGTTGTTTGGTTATGGTGTTTATAGTAGTATATAGTAGTATATAGTAGTATCTCACCACAGGTTGTTTGGTGATGTTGTAATACCAGGTGTTTATAGTAGTATATAGTAGTATATAGTAGTATCTCACCACAGGTTGTTTGGTGATGTTGTAATACCAGGTGTTTATAGTAGTATATAGTAGTATATAGTAGTATCTCACCACAGGTTGTTTGGTTATGGTGTATATAGTAGTATATAGTAGTATCTCACTACAGGTTGTTTGGTGATGTTGTAATACCAGGTGTTTATAGTAGTATATAGTAGTATATAGTAGTATCTCACTACAGGTTGTTTGGTGATGTTGTAATACCAGGTGTTTATAGTAGTATATAGTAGTATCTCACCACAGGTTGTTTGGTTATGGTGTTTATAGTAGTTTATAGTAGTATATAGTAGTATCTCAACACAGGTTGTTTGGTGATGTTGTAATACCAGGTGTTTATAGTAGTTTATAGTAGTATATAGTAGTATCTCACCACAGGTTGTTTGGTTATGGTGTATATAGTAGTATATAGTAGTTTATAGTAGTATATAGTAGTATATAGTAGTATCTCACCACAGGTTGTTTGGTTATGGTGTATATAGTAGTATATAGTAGTTTATAGTAGTATATAGTAGTATATAGTAGTATCTCACCACAGGTTGTTTGGTTATGGTGTATATAGTAGTATATAGTAGTTTATAGTAGTATATAGTAGTATATAGTAGTATCTCACCACAGGTTGTTTGGTTATGGTGTATATAGTAGTATATAGTAGTTTATAGTAGTATATAGTAGTATATAGTAGTATCTCACCACAGGTTGTTTGGTTATGGTGTATATAGTAGTATATAGTAGTATATAGTAGTTTATAGTAGTTTATAGTAGTTTATAGTAGTATATAGTAGTATATAGTAGTATCTCACCACAGGTTGTTTGGTTATGGTGTATATAGTAGTATATAGTAGTTTATAGTAGTTTATAGTAGTATATAGTAGTTTATAGTAGTATATAGTAGTATCTCACCACAGGTTGTTTGGTTATGGTGTATATAGTAGTATATAGTAGTTTATAGTAGTATATAGTAGTATATAGTAGTATCTCACCACAGGTTGTTTGGTGATGGTGTTTATAGTAGTATATAGTAGTTTATAGTAGTATATAGTAGTATATAGTAGTTTATAGTAGTATATAGTAGTTTATAGTAGTTTATAGTAGTATATAGTAGTATATAGTAGTATATAGTAGTTTATAGTAGTATCTCACCACAGGTTGTTTGGTTATGGTGTTTATAGTAGTATATAGTAGTATCTCACCACAGGTTGTTTGGTGATGTTGTAATACCAGGTGTTTATAGTAGTATATAGTAGTATATAGTAGTATCTCACCACAGGTTGTTTGGTTATGGTGTTTATAGTAGTATATAGTAGTATATAGTAGTATATAGTAGTATATAGTAGTATCTCACCACAGGTTGTTTGGTGATGTTGTAATACCAGGTGTTTATAGTAGTATATAGGAGTATATAGTAGTATCTCACCACAGGTTGTTTGGTGATGGTGTTTATAGTAGTATATAGTAGTTTATAGTAGTATATAGTAGTATATAGTAGTTTATAGTAGTATATAGTAGTTTATAGTAGTTTATAGTAGTATATAGTAGTATATAGTAGTATATAGTAGTTTATAGTAGTATCTCACCACAGGTTGTTTGGTTATGGTGTTTATAGTAGTATATAGTAGTATCTCACCACAGGTTGTTTGGTGATGTTGTAATACCAGGTGTTTATAGTAGTATATAGTAGTATATAGTAGTATCTCACCACAGGTTGTTTGGTTATGGTGTTTATAGTAGTATATAGTAGTATATAGTAGTATATAGTAGTATATAGTAGTATCTCACCACAGGTTGTTTGGTGATGTTGTAATACCAGGTGTTTATAGTAGTATATAGGAGTATATAGTAGTATCTCACCACAGGTTGTTTGGTGATGTTGTAATACCAGGTGTATATAGTAGTATATAGTAGTATCTCACTACAGGTTGTTTGGTGATGTTGTAATACCAGGTGTATATAGTAGTATATAGTAGTATATAGTAGTATCTCACCACAGGTTGTTTGGTGATGTTGTAATACCAGGTGTATATAGTAGTATATAGTAGTATATAGTAGTATCTCACTACAGGTTGTTTGGTGATGTTGTAATACCAGGTGTATATAGTAGTATATAGTAGTATATAGTAGTATCTCACCACAGGTTGTTTGGTTATGGTGTTTATAGTAGTATATAGTAGTATATAGTAGTATCTCACCACAGGTTGTTTGGTGATGGTGTTTATAGTAGTATATAGTAGTATCTCACCACAGGTTGTTTGGTGATGTTGTAATACCAGGTGTATATAGTAGTATATAGTAGTATATAGTAGTATCTCACCACAGGTTGTTTGGTGATGTTGTAATAACAGGTGTTTATAGTAGTATATAGTGGTTTATAGTAGTATATAGTAGTATATAGTAGTATCTCACCACAGGTTGTTTGGTGATGTCGACCAGGTCCTTGATGTTGTAATATTGATGCTTCTCAAAAGCTGAGAACAACATGTCCAACACCTGTTGTTTGTCGACCCTGGCTCTTTTACCTTCCTCCTTCTTCTTCCTGTCGTACTCCAGCTGGACGGACACACACACACACACACACACACACTGTATTAGTCCAGCTCAGGGGAGGGAGGGAGGAAATGTCTGGCTGTTGTTGTTGTTGAGGGGGCCTAAAATGTGTACAGACAGTGCACATCGTCGTGCAGGCAGCCAAGGCTCCTTACGTTGTAGGAATGGTTGGCCACTGGTTTGTAGTTGGTGGTAACAGCCTTCTCTAGTTGCTGAGACAATCTCACTGGCTTGGATAACTCTTCTATCTGCAGTCTGGAGACACGAGACAGCAGTGAGTGTCGGGGGGAGAGAGAGAGACAGAGAGAGACACAGAGAGAGAGAGAGACACAGAGAGAGAGACAGAAAGAGAGAGACAGAGAGAGACAGAGACAGAAAGAGAGAGACACGGAGAGAGAGAGAGAGAGAGACACAGAGAGAGAGACACAGAGAGAGACAGAGAGAGACAGAGACACAGAGAGAGAGAGACAGAGAGAGACAGAGAGAGACAGAGAGACATAGAGAGACAGAGACACAGAGAGAGAGAGAGATAGAGAGACAGAGAGAGACAGAGACACATAGAGAGACAGAGACACAGAGAGAGACAGAGACACAGAGAGAGAGACACAGAGAGACGGAGACAAGAGAGACACAGAGAGAGAGAGAGACACACAGAGAGAGAGAGACAGAGAAAGAGAGACACAGAGAGAGAGAGAGAGACACAGAGAGAGAGACAGAGAGACAGAGAGAGAGACACAGAGAGAGAGAGAGACACACAGAGAGAGAGAGACAGAGAGAGACACAGAGAGACAGATAGTGTGAGTGTGTAGGTACGTACCTCTTGAGTTTCATGTAGTTCTCGCTGACAGCAGGTCTACACTCTGCTCTCTGCACCACCAGGCCCTCCAGGGAGATTCTCTCTGTTAGAAAGGAGAACCGGTGACGTCTCTCTGTTAGAAAGGAGAACCGGTGACGTCTCTCTGTGTGTGTTGACTCACTCTCTCACGTGGCAACATCATTTCATCTGTTTTAATGTGATATTCCTCAGTGAGAGACATCCACAGTGGCAGTACGACGCCACACAGCCAGGAGAGAGACCAACTGATCACTAGGGTCGTCTAACAGGAGGAGAGAGACCAACTGATCACTAGGGTCGTCTAACTGATCACTAGGGTCGTCCTACTGACCACTAGGGTCGTCTAACAGGAGAAGAGAGACCAACTGATCACTAGGGTCGTCTAACAGGAGAAGAGAGACCAACTGATCACTAGGGTCGTCTAACTGATCACTAGGTTCGTCTAACAGGAAGAGAGACCAACTGATCACTAGGGTCGTCTAACTGATCACTAGGGTCGTCTAACAGGAAGAGAGACCAACTGATCACTAGGGTCGTCTAACTGATCACTAGGGTCGTCTAACAGGAGAAGAGAGACCAACTGATCACTAGGGTCGTCTAACTGGAGGAGAGAGACCAACTGATCACTAGGGTCGTCTAACAGCAGAAGAGAGACCAACTGATCACTAGGGTCGTCTAACTGGAGGAGAGAGACCAACTGATCACTAGGGTCGTCTAACTGATCACTAGGGTCGTCTAACAGGAGAAGAGAGACCAACTGATCACTAGGGTCGTCTAACAGGAGAAGAGAGACCAACTGATCACTAGGGTCGTCTAACAGCAGAAGAGAGACCAATTGATCACTAGGGTCGTCTAACTGGAGGAGAGAGACCAACTGATCACTAGGGTCGTCTAACAGGAGAAGAGAGACCAACTGATCACTAGGGTCGTCTAACAGGAGAAGAGAGACCAACTGATCACTAGGGTCGTCTAACAGGAGAAGAGAGACCAACTGATCACTAGGGTCGTCTAACAGGAGAAGAGAGACCAACTGATCACTAGGGTCGTCTAACAGGAGAAGAGAGACCAACTGATCACTAGGGTCGTCTAACTGATCACTAGGGTCGTCTAACAGAAGAACAACATTCTCCACCAGACAGAGGCCGAACCTCCAGCTTCCTGCCCAGGCTCTACACCTCACTAACCTCCACCAGACAGAGGCCGAACCTCCAGCCTCCTGCCCAGGCTCTACACCTCACCAACCTCCACCAGACAGAGGCCCAACCTCCACCGGACAGAGGCCCAACCTCCACCGGACAGAGGCCCAACCTCCACCAGACAGAGGCCTAACCTCCAGCCTCATGCCCAGGCTCCACACCTCTCAGTTGGGAAGAGACTGAGGGGACTCACCTGGGCCTGACCCCGCCCCCGAAACTGAGGTGCTGCCATCAGATCTCTCTTCTGACTGGCCTACAGGGAGGGAGGGAGGGAGGGAGGGGGAAAGGGAGGAGAGGGTGGTCCAATAAGAAATAACACCAGGGTTTAGAATAGCAGCTTTCTGGCGAAGAGGCAGTAACCACGGAGATGAACTGCTCGGCAACAACGGCTGGTCTTCAACGCCTTGCAGAACAACACATCTGACGGTGGCCAGACTTCACACTCAAACCAGGAAGTATCTCAAAACAGAACTTTATATACGGTCTACAACTCACACACAAGGATAAACCATGAGCTTCACACTGACACCCTCAAGGGAGGGAGAGGAGAACGTGCACATTAGAAGAGGCATAAAGATCATTGCACAAATCATGACGTCTCAAACCAAGCACTCCACACCAGATCAATACCATCATATTGATTGGTTTGTTTATGTTATTAACAAGCTCCAGATATCATTCCAGTAGCAGATCACATCCAAACTACGGAGCTGATTGGTTCACAGCGGTTCTGATCCGATCTGAGCGACAGCCAGCGGAGTTACTGAGACAAGCAGAGGGCCTCCATCTGTTCTGCTGTGGCAACATGCAGCCCACAACAAAGACAGAGAGATGGAGAGAGACGGGAAGGGGCGGAGAGAGACGGGAAGGGGCAGAGAGAGACGGGAAGGGGCAGAGAGAGAGAGAGAGACGGGAAGGGGCAGAGAGAGAGACGGGAAGGGGCAGAGAGAGAGACGGGAAGGGGCAGAGAGAGAGACGGGAAGGGGCAGAGAGAGAGAGAGAGAGAGAGAGACGGGAAGGGGCAGAGAGAGAGACGGGAAGAGAGAGACGGGAAGAGAGAGACGGGAAGAGAGACGGGAAGAGAGAGATGGGAAGAGAGAGACGGGAAGGGAGAGACGGGAAGGGAGAGAGAGAGAGACGGGAAGGGAGAGAGAGAGAGACGGGAAGGGGCAGAGAGAGAGACGGGAAGGGGCAGAGAGAGAGACGGGAAGAGAGAGAGACGGGAAGAGAGAGAGACGGGAAGAGAGAGAGAGACGGGAAGAGAGAGAGAGACGGGAAGGGGAAGAGAGACGGGAAGGGGAAGAGAGAGAGAGACGGGAAGGGGCAGAGAGAGAGAGAGACGGGAAGGGGCAGAGGGAGAGATGGGAAGGGGCAGAGAGAGACAGAGACAGGAAGGGGCAGAGAGAGAGAAGAAGAGAGAGGCACACACCTTTGAGGCAGAGGGATACACAGTACTACTTACCCTGAGGCGGACGGATACACACAGACACACAGTACTACTTACCCTGAGGCGGAGTGATACACACAGACACGCAGTTCTACTTACCCTTAGATGACTCTAATGGGTGAAAGATCAGCTATGGTCACAAACCATGCTCATTTGCAGTCGGGAAAACACAAGGCATTTTGACAGTCAATATTATCTGACTACACATTCAAATAGAGGTTATGACTCAAACAACATGGCCTCCAGGTTTCATGGTTACTCAAACAGCACCTTACCCCCACACACTTAGCTAGCTAGCACACAGCTCCAGGGTGCACCAAAATTGAGCAACATTTCTTGATCATCATGTTTACAGCTGGTGGTAACTGTTCCTTACCTGACTGGGTCTCAGTGAACACGGCCAGGGTCTGTCCTCCTACAGTCTGCATGGTGAACGGGTGGTCCCTGGGAGCCTGCACCCCCGACGGCTTGTCTCCGAGGCTGTCAATCATGGTCAGGTCTTCGTTCAGAGTGAATTCCACCTGGTGCACAACAAGTGTAAGTTATGTCAGTTTAGGACCAGGACAACTGCTGGCTGAGTTGGGATCAATATTCCATTGGAATGCAATTCATCTGTGTCTGTAACCATAGTTACTAGTATTACCTCTGCCTTCCCTTGGTTCCTAAAGCAAAAGATGAAGAAAACAAATGATTAGCTAAATCCCCTTAGCTAGCTACTTCTCTTTAGCCAGCAGAGAAAGTAAACAACGATGGTGATTACCAACAAACAATAACACACGAGACAATTCTACATACTTCCCGATCCGGAGTTTCCCCACCTCTCCCCTGCCTGATGCTTTGGCCCATTGCTGGGACAGGTATTTGGGCACCTGTGGGCAAAGACACTGGTTGTTAGTTAGCTAGCTAACGTGTGCAGTGTGATGATAATGATAGTGTTACTGTAGTCTACTTCAATAGATGGCTAGTCT
The DNA here is from genome assembly GCF_013265735.2 of Oncorhynchus mykiss. Classification (NCBI taxonomy): domain Eukaryota; kingdom Metazoa; phylum Chordata; class Actinopteri; order Salmoniformes; family Salmonidae; genus Oncorhynchus; species Oncorhynchus mykiss. The sequence continues at coordinate 555,257 of NC_048582.1, read as the reverse complement.
CGTCCTCATCCATCCGCGCTGCCTCTAGATAGCTACTAGTACTAGCCGTTAGCTAGCTACTAGTGTTAGCCGTGCTAGCTACTAGTGTTAGCCGTTAGCTACTAGTGTTAGCCTACATTTCCAACGTACCTTTACCAGCCACACGCCCGTGTTCTGTTTAGCACCAGTTAAATCCACTTCGCCTTTCTCTGACATGTTTAAAACGTTGTTTAAAATCACCTCTTACACGTTACCATTACAATTCGTTTGGCGTTATGAGGTAGGCTAGCTAACGTTAACTAAACAACACACTGAACTACGGAGGCGCAAGAGAGACAGAAAGGACGCGCGAAACCAGAAATACTAGAACTCGAAGTTCAGTGGTCAATTATAATTTTTTACTGGGGTGTAGGCCCATTCTAAGGGCCTGTGACTGACAGGGGCCCTAAAAAAATATTAGAACTAAGGTAAACTAGGTTTAAAAAAAACTAGGTAAAAAAAATTAAAATAAAATCAATATTAAATGATTATTCTATCATCATTAATATAATATTTTATTTACAATGTAAATAAATGAATTGTGAGTGAGGAGTGCCGGTGTGAGCATCATGTCTCAACTTCCTGAAGAAAAATCTGGCTTCCAAAAACTAAAAGAAAAAAAATAAAGAAAATGTTTAACAAAGGAAGAAGGGTGTAGTCCGTGAGCGGTGGAAATTAACCTGTCAGCTTAGTCTGTAGTGAAATATGCTACTTTTGCTCCCTTAACATTAGTTACTTAATATCTCAACAGAAAATTCGGAGTGTTTACATTTCACTCCTCTTTAAGCCAACATTTAATCAATGCAGGCTAACTTTTAGCAAGCTATTCATACTAAATCAGTTGTTCCTGTCTGTTGCCAGGCCCAACAGAGACAGCTTCAGGCTCACCAGCCCTGTCTCTCCATCCCCCTGAAATAGCCCTGTCTCCCCATCCCCATACCCCTGAACCAGCCTTGTCTCCCCATCCCCATACCCCTGAACCAGCCCTGTCTCCCTATCCCCCCGAACCAGCCCTGTCTCCCCATCCCCCCGAACCAGCCCTGTCTCCCCATCCCCCTGAACCAGCCCTGTCTCCCCATCCCCCTTAACCAGCCGAGTCTCCTCGTCCCCCGAACCAGCCCTGTCTCCCCATCCCCCTGAACCAGCCCTGTCTCCCCATCCCCCTGAAACAGCCCTGTCTCCCCATCCCCCTGAACCAGCCCTGTCTCCCCATCCCCCTGAACCAGCCCTGTCTCCCCCTCCCCCTGAACCAGCCCTGTCTCCCCATCCCCCTGAACCAGCCCTGTCTCCTCATCCCCCTGAACCAGCCCTGTCTCCCCATCCCCCTGAACCAGCCCTGTCTCCTCATCCCCCTGAACCAGCCCTGTCTCCCCATCCCCCTGAATCAGCCCTGTCTCCCCATCCCCCTGAACCAGCCCTGTCTCCTCATCCCCCTGAACCAGCCCTGTCTCCCCATCCCCCTGAACCAGCCCTGTCTCCCCATCCCCCTGAACCAGCCCTGTCTCCCCATCCCCCTGAACCAGCCCTGTCTCCTCATCCCCCTGAACCAGCCCTGTCTCCCCATCCCCCCGAACCAGCCCTGTCTCCCCATCCCCCTGAACCAGCCCTGTCTCCCCATCCCCCTTAACCAGCCGAGTCTCCTCGTCCCCCGAACCAGCCCTGTCTCCCCATCCCCCTGAACCAGCCCTGTCTCCCCATCCCCCTGAAACAGCCCTGTCTCCCCATCCCCCTGAACCAGCCCTGTCTCCCCATCCCCCTGAACCAGCCCTGTCTCCCCCTCCCCCTGAACCAGCCCTGTCTCCCCATCCCCCTGAACCAGCCCTGTCTCCTCATCCCCCTGAACCAGCCCTGTCTCCCCATCCCCCTGAACCAGCCCTGTCTCCTCATCCCCCTGAACCAGCCCTGTCTCCCCATCCCCCTGAATCAGCCCTGTCTCCCCATCCCCCTGAACCAGCCCTGTCTCCTCATCCCCCTGAACCAGCCCTGTCTCCCCATCCCCCTGAACCAGCCCTGTCTCCCCATCCCCCTGAACCAGCCCTGTCTCCCCATCCCCCTGAACCAGCCCTGTCTCCCCATCCCCCTGAACCAGCCCTGTCTCCTCATCCCCCTGAACCAGCCCTGTCTCCCCATCCCCCTGAACCAGCCCTGTCTCCCCATCCCCCTGAACCAGCCCTGTCTCCCCATCCCCCTGAACCAGCCCTGTCTCCTCATCCCCCTGAACCAGCCCTGTCTCCCCATCCCCCTGAACCAGCCCCTTCTCCCCATCCCCCCGAACCAGCCCCGTCTCCCCATCCCCCCGAACCAGCCCTGTCTCCACCTCCCCCCGAACCAGCCCTGTCTCCCCCTCCCCCTGAACCAGCCCTGTCTCCCCCTCCCCCTGAACCAGCCCTGTCTCCCCATCCCCCTGAACCAGCCCTGTCTCCCCCTCCCCCTGAACCAGCCCTGTCTCCACATCCCCCTGAACCAGCCCTGTCTCCCCCTCCCCCTGAACCAGCCCTGTCTCCCCATCCCCCCGAACCAGCCCTGTCTCCCCATCCCCCCGAACCAGCCCTGTCTCCACCTCCCCCTGAACCAGCCCTGTCTCCCCCTCCCCCCGAACCAGCCCTGTCTCCACCTCCCCTGAACCAGCCCTGTCTCCCCCTCCCCCTGAACCAGCCCTGTCTCCCCCTCCCCCTGAACCAGCCCTGTCTCCCCATCCCCCTGAACCAGCCCTGTCTCCCCCTCCCCCTGAACCAGCCCTGTCTCCACATCCCCCTGAACCAGCCCTGTCTCCCCCTCCCCCACATTGGGCCCAATATGATATCTTTCCATGGGGCCCAATGTGATATCTTTCCACGGGGCCCAATGTGATATCATTCCATGGGGCCCAATGTGACATCTTTCCATGGGGCCCAATATGATATCTTTCCATGGGGCCCAATGTGATATCTTTCCATGGGGCCCAATATGATATCTTTCCATGGGGCCCAATATGATATCTTTCCATGGGGCCCAATGTGATATCTTTCCACGGGGCCCCAAATCCCTGGCGGTGCTCCTGCACCTATGAAAGAAAAAAAACATGTATCTCAAAAAACATTGGCTTGATGAAAAATCTTGACAATTAAAAATGTGGCAGCACCATATAAAGGGGGCAGCACCATATAAAGAGGCAGCACCATATAAAGGGGCAGGGCAGCACCATATAAAGGGGCAGCACCGTATAAAGGGGCAGCACCATATAAAGGGGCAGCACCATATAAAGGGGCAGCACCATATAAAGGGGTAGCACCATATAAAGGGGCAGCACTATATAAAGGGGCAGGGCAGCACCATATAAAGGGGCAGCACCATATAAAGGGGCAGCACCATATAAAGGGGCAGGGCAGCACCATATAAAGGGGTAGCACCATGTAAAGGGGCAGCACCATATAAAGGGGCAGCACCATATAAAGGGACAGCACCATATAAAGGGACAGCACCATATAAAGGGGCAGCACCATATAAAGGGGCAGGGCAGCACCATATAAAGGGGCAGCACCAGCCTACATGGCCTTCAGAGAACTGGTGCAGTGACAAAACCTCTCAGGGATCGGACCCTTTTTCTTCCCAATTCTCGCCTAAAATGACTCGTACCCAAATCTAACTGCCTGTAGCTCAGGCCCTGAAACAAGGATATGCATATTCTTGGTACCATTTGAAAGGAAACACTTTGAAGTTTGTGGAGATGTGAATGTCAATTTGTGGAGTTTTGACCAGTTAGTAGACCAATAAGAAAGAGAGTTCCAAACCTCTCTGCCAATGACAGATCTTTTTCCCCTCCCCACTCAGACCCTTCCCCACTCAGACCCCTCCCTACTCAGACCCCTCCCTGCTCAGACCCTTCCCTACTCAGACCACTCCCCACTCAGACCCCTCCCCACTCAGACCCCTCCCTACTCAGACCCCTCCCTACTCAGACCCCTCCCCACTCAGACCCCTCCCCACTCAGAACCCTCCCCACTCAGAACCCTCCCCACTCAGACCCCTCCCTACTCAGACCCCTCCCCACTCAGACCCCTCCCTACTCAGACCCCTCCCCACTCAGACCCCTCCCCACTCAGACCCCTCCCCACTCAGACCCCTCCCTACTCAGACCCCTCCCTACTCAGACCCCTCCCTACTCAGACCCCTCCCCACTCAGACCCCTCCCCACTCAGACCCCTCCCCACTCAGACCCCTCCCTACTCAGACCCCTCCCCACTCAGACCCCTCCCCACTCAGACCCCTCCCCACTCAGACCCTTCCCCACTCAGACCCCTCCCCACTCAGAACCCTCCCCACTCAGACCCCTCCCTACTCAGACCCCTCCCCACTCAGACCCCTCCCTACTCAGACCCCTCCCTACTCAGACCCCTCCCCACTCAGACCCCTCCCCACTCAGACCCCTCCCCACTCAGACCCTTCCCCACTCAGAACCCTCCCCACTCAGACCCCTCCCTACTCAGACCCCTCCCCACTCAGACCCCTCCCTACTCAGACCCCTCCCCACTCAGACCCCTCCCTACTCAGACCCCTCCCCACTCAGAACCCTCCCCACTCAGACCCCTCCCCACTCAGACCCCTCCCCACTCAGACCCCTCCCCACTCAGACCCCTCCCCACTCAGACCCTTCCCCACTCAGACCCCTCCCCACTCAGACCCCTCCCCACTCAGACCCCTCCCCACTCAGACCCCTCCCAGACAGTCCTAGTAAAATTCTTGCATAAAAAAAAATGACTCTTCTCTAAGAACCTATTTTTGCTCATTTATTTTGTTGCGTTTTAATTGAAAACAAATCACAGTAATGTCCTTAACTGTTCCCCAGAAATGATTTGCTATTAAGATGAAAAAAAAAACAGCTGCCCATCGGACCTTTAAAAGAACTAAAAGAATGAGGGAGGTCCCGTGTGGCTCAGTTGGTTGGAGCTTTCAACGCCAGGGTTGTGGGTTCGATTCCCACGGGGGAAACCAGTATGTGAGAAATAATAAGTAAGAACACGTATGGACTACGTCGCTCTGGATAAGAGTGACGACTAAAATGTAACTATCAAACTGATATTCACACTTTTATTAAAAAACACATACAAGTTATAAGTTTACGACCTGTTCTGCTCAGATCACATTCAGTACAATGTGTTCTGATCATCTGAGTAGTTGGACTGCAATAAACAGTCAACCTGGAACGTTCCCGTCAATCATTGACTGGCTCAAGTGACCAAAAAACATACAAGTTATAAGTTATACGACCTGTTCTGCTCAGATCACATTCAGTACAATGTGTTCTGATCATCTGAGTAGTTGGACTGCAATAAACAGTCAACCTGGAACGTTCCCGTCACTCATTGACTGGGTCAGGTGACCAAAAAACATACAAGTTATAAGTTATACGACCTGTTCTGCTCAGATCACATTCAGTACAATGTGTTCTGATCATCTGAGTAGTTGGACTGCAATAAACAGTCAACCTGGAACGTTCCCGTCACTCATTGACTGGCTCAGGTGACCAAAAAACATACAAGTTATAACTTTACGACCTGTTCTGCTCAGATCACATTCAGTACAATGTGTTCTGATCATCTGAGTAGTTGGACTGCAATAGAAAGTCAACCTGGAACGTTCCCGTCAATCATTGACTGGCTCAGGTGACCAAAAAACGTCCAATCCTGAGCTATTGTGTGTGTGGATCGTCTCAGAGGAACATTTTCTCCTTGCTGTGTCCGAAGCGTGTGTTGAGCTCCTGGGACTTCTTCAACAGACGTTGTTTCTGAGCCTCGTCAAACTTGTTGACTTGCAAGTCCTGGTCCCTGTCAAACGCTCGTCTCTCCACCGGCTTGGCGCCCTCGTCCAGTTTCCTCTTCTTCATCTGCTTCTCGTGGAGACTGATCAGAGACTCGCCACGCTTCGTTTCCTAACAGAGAGGAGAGAGAAAGACAAAGTCATTTCGACAACTAATGGTCAGTAGACATCTCGGTCTAGTCTCCGGGTCAGTAGACATCTCGGTCTAGTCTCCGGGTCAGTAGACATCTCGGTCTAGTCTCCGGGTCAGTAGACATCTTGGTCTAGTCTCCGGGTCAGTAGACATCTCGGTCTCGTCTCCGGGTCAGTAGACATCTTGGTCTAGTCTCCTAGTTGTAAATGCCATAGTGAGATCTTCGTACAGGTCAGTAGACATCTTGGTCTAGTCTCCAGGTCAATAGACATCTTGGTCTAGTCTCCGGGTCAGTAGACATCTTGGTCTAGTCTCCGGGTCAGTAAACATCTTGGTCTAGTCTCCGGGTCAGAAGACATCTTGGTCTAGTCTCCGGGTCAGTAGACATCTTGGTCTAGTCTCCTAGTTGTAAATGCCATAGTGAGATCTTCGTACAGGTCAGTAGACATCTTGGTCTAGTCTCCGGGTCAATAGACATCTTGGTCTAGTCTCCGGGTCAGTAGACATCTCGGTCTCGTCTCCGGGTCAGTAGATATCTTGGTCTAGTCTCCGGGTCAGTAGACATCTTGGTCTAGTCTCCGGGTCAGTAGACATCTTGGTCTAGTCTCCGGGTCAGTAGACATCTTGGTCTAGTCTCCGGGTCAGAAGACATCTTGGTCTAGTCTCCGGGTCAGTAGACATCTTGGTCTAGTCTCCTAGTTGTAAATGCCATAGTGAGATCTTCGTACAGGTCAGTAGACATCTTGGTCTAGTTTCCGGGTCAGTAGACATCTTGGTCTAGTCTCCGGGTCAGTAGACATCTTGGTCTAGTCTCCGAGTTGTAAATGCCATAGTGAGATCTTCGTACAGGTCAGTAGACATCTTGGTCTAGTCTCCGGGTCAGTAGACATCTTGGTCTAGTCTCCGGGTCAGTAGACATCTTGGTCTAGTCTCCTAGTTGTAAATGCCATAGTGAGATCTTCGTACAGGTCAGTAGACATCTTGGTCTAGTCTCCTAGTTGTAAATGCCATAGTGAGATCTTCGTACAGGTCAGTAGATATCTTGGTCTAGTCTCCTAGTTGTAAATTCCATAGTGAGATCTTCGTACAGGTCAGTAGACATCTTGGTCTAGTCTCCGGGTCAGTAGACATCTTGGTCTAGTCTCCTAGTTGTAAATGCCATAGTGAGATCTTCGTACAGGTCAGTAGACATCTTGGTCTAGTCCTCCTAGTTGTAAATGCCATAGTGAGATCTTGGTACAGGTCAGTAGACATCTTGGTCTAGTCTCCAGGTCAGTCGATATCTTGGTCTAGTCTCCTAGTTGAAAATGCCATAGTGAGATCTTCGTACGGGTCAGTAGACATCTTGGTCTAGTCTCCTAGTTGTAAATGCCATAGTGAGATCTTCGTACAGGTCAGTAGACATCTTGGTCTAGTCTCCTAGTTGAAAATGCCATAGTGAGATCTTCGTACAGGTCAGTAGACATCTTGGTCTAGTCTCCTAGTTGTAAATGCCATAGTGAGATCTTCGTACGGGTCAGTAGACATCTTGGTCTAGTCTCCTAGTTGTAAATGCCATAGTGAGATCTTCGTACAGGTCAGTAGACATCTTGGTCTAGTCCTCCTAGTTGTAAATGCCATAGTGAGATCTTCGTACAGGTCAGTAGACATCTTGGTCTAGTCTCCTAGTTGTAAATGCCATAGTGAGATCTTCGTACAGGTCAGTAGACATCTTGGTCTAGTCCTCCTAGTTGTAAATGCCATAGTGAGATCTTCGTACAGGTCAGTAGACATCTTGGTCTAGTCTCCTAGTTGTAAATGCCATAGTGAG